>NW_026893069.1:0-45502 GCF_033815535.1 Pezoporus flaviventris
TGGTGTCAACGGTGCCCATTGGGTGTCAACAGTACCCATTGCCTTCTATGGGTGTCAATGGTGCCCATTGCGCCCATTGGGTGTCAACAGCACCCATTGGATGTCAACGTCGCCCATTGCATTCCATGGGTGTCAACGGTGCCAATTGCCCTCTATGGGTGTCAACGGCACCCATTGCGCCCTATGGGTGTCAATGGCGCCCATTGGGTGTCAACAGTGCCCATTGCCTTCTATGGGGGTCAACGGTGCCCATTGCGCCCTATGGGTGTCAACGGGGCCCATTGGGTATCAACGGTGCCCATTGCCTTCTATTGGTGTCAACGGCACCCATTGCGCCCTATGGGTGTCAGCGGCGCCCATTGTGCCCTGTGGGTGTCAACGGCGCCCACTGCGCCCATTGGGTGTCAACGGCGCCCACTGCGCCCATTGGGTGTCAACGGCGCCCATTGAGCCCTACGGGTGACAAAGTGCCCATTGGGTGTCAACAGTGCCCATTGGATGTCAGTGGTGCCCATTGCCTTCTAGGGTGTCAACAGTGCCCATTGCCTTCTGTGGGTGTCAATGGCACCCATTGCACCCTATGGGTGTCAAAGGTGCCCAATGGGTGTCAACAGTACCCATTGCCCTCTATGGGTGTCAATGGCGCCCATTGAGCTCTATGGGCACCCATTGCGTTCCATGGGTGTCAATGGTGCCCATCTCATGCCATAGGCATCAATGGCACCCATTGAGCTCTATGGGCATCAGCAGTGCCCATTGCCCTCCATGGGTGTCAATGGCACCCATTGAGCTCTATGGTCATCAATGGCACCCATTGTGCTCTACGGGCATCAATAGCGCTCATTGCCCTCTATGGGTGTCAATGGTGCCCACTGAGTTCTATGGGCATCAATGGCACCCATTGCCCTCTATGGGCGTCAATAGCACCCACTGCCCTCTATGGGTGTCAACGGTGCCCATTCAGATCTATGGGCATCAATGGCACCCATCGTGCTCTACGGGCGTCAATGGCACCCATTGCCCTCTATGGGTGTCAATGGCACCCAGTGCCCTCTATGGGTGTCAATGGCACCCAGTGCCCTCTATGGGTGTCAATGGCACCACTGCCCTCTATGGGTGTCAATGGCACCCATTGCATTCCATGGGTGTCAACGGCACCCATCGCACTCTACGGCCATCGAT
The DNA here is from genome assembly GCF_033815535.1 of Pezoporus flaviventris. Taxonomy (NCBI): domain Eukaryota; kingdom Metazoa; phylum Chordata; class Aves; order Psittaciformes; family Psittacidae; genus Pezoporus; species Pezoporus flaviventris. Next base: position 1,183 of record NW_026893069.1, read on the forward strand.
GGCACCCATTGCCCTCTATGGGTGTCAACGGCACCCATTGTGTTCCATGGGTGCCAATGGCACCCATCGCGCTCTACGGCCATCAATGGCACTCAACGCGCTCTATTGGCATCAAGGGCACCCATTGGACCCCATTACCCACCCAAGCACCCACTGACAAGGGACCCCAACCCCATTCCAAGCCCCTCCTTGTGCTCACCGGGGGTGAGGAGCCGGTCCTGGTACTTGGGCACGTGGGGATCCACGCTCTGGAGCATCACCCACATGGTGAGGGCGAAGAGCCCGGCCAGGAACCCATAGAACACCAGGTAGAAGAGCAGGATCAGGCCTAAAGGGGGGGCAAAGAAGGGGTTAAAACCCCCCGATCGCCCCAAGGGCAGCCAAGACCCACACAAAGTTGCCCAATGGCACCAAAGAGCCCCAAAACTGCACTAAATCGACCCAAAACTGTCCCAAAGAGCCCCAAAACTGCCTGAAATCGACCCAAAGATGCCCCAATGGCACCAAAGAGCCCCAAAACTGCACTAAATCAACCCAAAACTGTCCCAAAGAGCCCCAAAACTGCCCGAAATCGACCCAAAACTGTCCCAAAGAGCCCCAAAACTGCCTGAAATCGACCCAAAGATGCCCCAATGGCACCAAAGAGCCCCAAAACTGCCTGAAATCGACCCAAAGATGCCCCAATGGCACCAAAGAGCCCCAAAACGGCATTAAATTGACCCAAAACTGTCCCAAAGAGCCCCGAAACTGCCTGAAATCGACCCAAAGATGCCCCAATGGCACCAAAGAGCCCCAAAACTGCCCTAAATCGACCCAAAGGTGCCCCAATGGCACCAAAGAGCCCCAAAACTGCCTGAAATCGACCCAAAACTGCCCCAATGGCACCAAAGAGCCCCCAAACTGCCCTAAATCGACCCAAAACTGCCCCAGTGGCACCAAAGAGCCCCGAAACTGCCCTAAATCGACCCAAAGATGCCCCAATGGCACCAAAGAGCCCCAAAACTGCCCTAAATCCACCCAAAACTGCCCCGATGACATCAAACACCCCAAAATAGCCCTAAATCCACTCAAAACTGCCCCAACGACCTCAAACACCCCTAAAACTGCACTAAATTGACCCAAAACTGCCCCGATGACATCAAACACCCAAAACTGCTTAAATCCACCCAAAATTGCCCCAAATCGACCCCAAACTGCCCTAGATCCTCCCACAACTGCTTAAAATCGACCCAAAACTGTCTCAACAACATCAAACACTCAAAAATAGCCCTAAATGACCCAAAACTGCCCTAAATCCACCCAAAACTGCCCCGACAGCATCAAACACCACCAAAAGTGCCGTAAATCGACCCAAAATTGCCCCAACAGCACCAAATGGCCCCAAAACTGCCCTAAATCAAACCAAAACTGGTCCAACGACACCAAACACCCCCAAAACTGCCAGAAATCGACCCAAAACTGCCCCGATGGCATCAACCCCCCCCCCAAAGTGCCCTAAATCCACCCAAACTTCCCTAAATTGACCTAAAACTGCCTCGAGGCATCAAACACCCCCAAAACTGCCCTAAATCCACCCAAAACTGCCCTGACGACCTCAAACACCCCCAAAACTGCCCCAAATCCACCCAAAACTGCCTCGACGGCATCAAACACCCCCAAAACTGCCATAAAATGACCCAAAACTGCCCCGATGGCACCAGATACCCCCAAAATAGCCCTAAATCCCCCCCCAAACTGCCCTAAATCCCCCCCAAACTGCCCTAAATCGACCCAAACTGCCCTAAATCGACCCCAAACTGCACTAAATCGACCCCAAACTGCACCAATGGCATCAAACACCCCCCAACTGCCCTAAATCGACCCCAAACTGACCTAAAACGACCCAAAACTCCCCTAAATTGACCCAAAACTGCCCCGATGACCTCAAACACCCCCAAAATCGCCCTAAATCGACCCAAAACTGCCCCGATGACCTCAAACACCCCCAAAATCGCCCTAAATCGACCCAAAACTGCCCCGATGACATCAAACACCCCCAAAACTGCCCCAAATCCACCCAAAACTGCCTCGACCTCAAACACCCCCAAAACTGCTGAAATCCCCCCCCAAAACTGCCCTAAATCGACCCAAAACTGCCCTAAATTGACCCAAAACTGCCCCGATGACATCAAACACACCCAAAACTGCCCTAAACGACCCCAAAACTGCCCTAAATCGACCCAAAACTGCCCCAAATCGACCCAAAACTGCACCAATGGCATCAAACACCCCCCAACTGCCCTAAATTGACCCAAAACTGCCCTAAATCGACCCAAAACTGCCCCAATGGCATCAAACACCCCCCAACTGCCCTAAATTGACCCAAAACTGCCCTAAATCGACCCAAAACTGCACTAACGGCATGAAACACCCCCAAAACTGCCAGAAATCGACCCCAAACCACCCGAAATCGACCCGAAACTGCCCTAAATCGACCCAAAACTGCACCAACGGCATCAAACACCCCCCAACTACCCTAAATCCCCCCCAACTGCCCTAAATCCACCCAAAACTGCCCTAAATCGACCCAAAACTGCCCTAAATCCACCCAAACTGCCCTAAATCACCCCAAAACTGCCTCGACAGCATCAAACCCCCCCAAAACTGCCCTAAATCGACCCAAAACTGCCTCGATGGCATCAAACCCCCCCAAAACTGCCCTAAATCGACCCAAAAACTGCCTCGACGGCATCAAACCCCCCCAAAACTGCCCTAAATCCACCCAAACTGCCCTAAATCCACCCAAAACTGCCCTAAATCGACCCAAAACTGCCCTAAATCCACCCAAAACTGCCCCGAGGACATCAAACACCCCCAAAACTGCCCCAAATCCACCCAAAACTGCCCAAATCCACCCAAAACTGCCCCGAGGACTTCAAACACCCCCAAAATCACAGTAAATCGAACCAAAACTGCACCAATGATGTAAAACACCCCCAAAATCACCCTAAATCGACCTGAAACTGCCCCGATGGCATCAAACACCCCCAAAACTGCCCTAAAATGACACAAAACTGCACCAACGGCATCAAACACCCCCAAAACTGCCCTAAATCGACCCAAAACTGCCCTAAATCGACCCAAAACTGCCCCAAATCGACCCAAAACTGCACCAATGGCATCAAACACCCCCCAACTGCCCTAAATTGACCCAAAACTGCCCTAAATCGACCCCAAACTGCCCTAAATCGACCCAAAACTGCACTAATGGCATGAAACACCCCCAAAACTGCCAGAAATCGACCCCAAACCACCCGAAATCGACCCGAAACTGCCCTAAATCGACCCAAAACTGCACCAACGGCATCAAACACCCCCAACTACCCTAAATCCCCCCCAACTGCCATAAATCGACCCAAAACTGCCCTAAATCCACCCAAAACTGCCCTAAATCGACCCAAACTGCCCTAAATCACCCCAAAACTGCCTCGACAGCATCAAACCCCCCCAAAACTGCCCTAAATCGACCCAAAACTGCCTCGACGGCATCAAACCCCCCCAAAACTGCCCTAAATCGACTCAAAACTGCCCTAAATCCACCCAAACTGCCCTAAATCCACCCAAACTGCCCTAAATCCACCCAAAACTGCCCTAAATCGACCCAAAACTGCCCTAAATCCACCCAAACTGCCCTAAATCACCCCAAAACTGCCTCGACAGCATCAAACCCCCCCAAAACTGCCCTAAATCGACCCAAAACTGCCTCGATGGCATCAAACCCCCCCAAAACTGCCCTAAATCGACCCAAAACTGCCTCGACGGCATCAAACCCCCCCAAAACTGCCCTAAATCCACCCAAACTGCCCTAAATCCACCCAAAACTGCCCTAAATCGACCCAAAACTGCCCTAAATCCACCCAAAACTGCCCCGAGGACATCAAACACCCCCAAAACTGCCCCAAATCCACCCAAAACTGCCCAAATCCACCCAAAACTGCCCCGAGGACTTCAAACACCCCCAAAATCACAGTAAATCGAACCAAAACTGCACCAATGATGTAAAACACCCCCAAAATCACCCTAAATCGACCTGAAACTGCCCCGATGGCATCAAACACCCCCAAAACTGCCCTAAAATGACACAAAACTGCACCAACGGCATCAAACACCCCCAAAACTGCCCTAAATCGACCCAAAACTGCCCTAAATCGACCCAAAACTGCCCCTCCAAAACTGCCCCAAAATCGACCCAAAACTGCACCAATGGCATCAAACACCCCCCAACTGCCCTAAATTGACCCAAAACTGCCCTAAATCGACCCCAAACTGCCCTAAATCGACCCAAAACTGCACTAATGGCATGAAACACCCCCAAAACTGCCAGAAATCGACCCCAAACCACCCGAAATCGACCCAAAACTGCACCAACGGCATCAAACACCCCCCAACTACCCTAAATCCCCCCCAACTGCCCTAAATCGACCCAAAACTGCCCTAAATCGACCCAAAACTGCCCTAAATCGACCCAAAACTGCCTCGACAGCATCAAACACCCCCAAAACTGCCCTAAATCGACCCAAAACTGCCTCGATGGCATCAAACCCCCCCAAAACTGCCCTAAATCGACTCAAAACTGCCCTAAATCGACCCAAAACTGCCTCGACGGCATCAAACCACCCCCAAAACTGCCCTAAATCCACCCAAACTGCCCTAAATCCACCCAAACTGCCCTAAATCGACCCAAAACTGCCCTAAATCACCCCAAAACTGCCTCGATGGCATCAAACACCCCCAAAACTGCCCTAAATCGACCCAAAACTGCCCTAAATCACCCAAAACTGCCTCGACGGCATCAAACACCCCCAAAACTGCCCTAAATTGACCCAAAACCACCCTAAATCCACCCAAAACTGCACCAACAGCATCAAACACCCCCAAAACTGCCCCAAATCGACCCCAAACTGCCCCGATGACCTCAAACACCCCCAAAACTGCCCTAAATCGACCCAAAACTGCCCCAAATCGACCCAAAACTGCCCTAACTCGACCCAAAGCCACCCCAATGACATCCCTCCTCCCCCCCCCCCCTTCCCCCCGCCCCAAACCCCTTTAAACCCCCCAAATCCCTGCCCAGACACTTAAATCCCGGTCCGAACCATCTGTCCCTTTGGGGGGGGGGGGGCACAAGAACCAATGGGGGGGTCCCATCTGGTCCTACCCCCCCCCCCCCCCATAGGGGGGTCCCCATCCCCCACCCTGGCCATGACCTACTTTCATAGGCACGAGGCAACAGATGGGGGGAGGGGGAGGGGGGAGGGGGAGGGGGGGGGGGGCACCCATTTCCTTCCCCCCCCCCCCCCCCATTTTCCCCATTGCACCCATTGGGACCCCTTTTCCCATTAAGGGCTATGGGGGGGGCTATGGGCACCCCAAATGGGGAGGGGGGGGGATTTAGGTACCCCATTCCTATTGCATCTATGGGGAGGGAGGGGGGGGGGGCCTGTATCCCCCCCACATTTGGGTACCCAGCATTAAAAGGGGGGCCCCCCCCTCATTGTAACCCATTGGGGGGGGTCCCTCTGTAACCCCCCCTATAGGGGGGTCTTTATACAGCTCCTATAGGGGCCCTATAGACACCCCCCCCTCTCTCTGCATCTATATGGGGGGGGGCACCCCCCCAACTGCCCTATACATTAAAGGGGGGCTCCCTATGCAACCGCTGCACCCATAGAGGGGGGGGGCTGCACCCCTCAATCGCACCCATAACGGGGGGGGGAACCCCCCTATATTGATGGAAACCCCTATGGGGGGACGACGACACCCCCATAGTGTGGGTTATTGGGGTGCCCCCCCCCCATGTACCCCTATAGAAAGGCCTCGCTTTATGCGCCCTATATAAGAAAGGACGAGCCCTATAGACCCCCCCCATTGCCTCCCAATGGTGTCGCCCCATAAGTGTGGGGCAGCACCCCCAAACTTACCCCAACTGCTCCCAGTCCTGCCGAGGAGCTGCCGGGTACGGGGGTCCCAGATGAACGCCTTCCATTGAGCCCATACCTGCCCGCAGCTCCGCTTCTCCTTCTCGCGAGCCATATCGCGATAGGGGCGCGATATCGCGGACACGATATCGCGACACAACCCCCCCCCCCCTTTTAATATCCCTTTACGATCCGCAGCGGGATTCGAACCCGCGACTCGGCGCTAGTGCGGCTGCGCGGGGTTATATAGGCTCGGAGCCACGCCCACCTCGGCGGAGCCACGCCTCTTTATGCTAATAGAGAGGGGGGGAGCCCGCCTTATATGGTGTGGAAGGGGAGGGGCGTTGAGGGGGTTAAAGGAGGGTCTTAAAGGGGCCGCGCAGGGGGATAATGGGGGTGAATGGAGGAGGGGGTGGAGCCAAAGAAGGGGCGTGGCTTCGGGGGGGGCGGAGCTTCCGCATTAACCCCCCCACCCCACTGATTCTCCCTCATTGACCCATAGAGGGGGGGGCATCAATGGGTCCGGACCCTCCCATTGAACCCCCATTGATCCCCGCATTGACCCCCCCATTGCCCCCTATTAAACCCCATTGACCCCCCATTGATCCCCCATTGCCCCCTATTAACCCCCATTGCCCCCTATTAACCCCCATTGACCCCCCATTGCCCCCTATTAACCCCCCCATTGACCCCCCATTCCCCCATTAACCCCATTGCCCCCCCTTGCCCCCCGTTAACCCCCATTGCCCTCCATTGAACTCCCCATTGACCCCCATTAACCCCCCCATTGCCCCCCCATTGCCCCCCTAATAACCCCCATTAACCCCCCCATTGCCCCCCTATTGTCCCCTATTAACCCCCATTAACCCATTGCCCTCCCATTGCCCCTATTGCCCCCCTATTAACCCCCATTGCCCCCCATTGCCCCCCATTGCCCCCCATTAACCCCCCCATTGCCCCCCTAATAACCCTCATTAACCCCCCCATTGACCCCCCATTCCCCCTCATTGACCCCCCATTGCCCCCCATTAACCCCCATTAACCCCCCCATTGACAACCCCATTCCCCCATTAATCCCCATTGACTCCCCCATTGCCCCATTAACCCCCATTGACCCCCCCATTAACCCCCATTGACCCTCCCATTTCCCCTATTAACCCCCATTGACCCCCCATTGATCCCCCATTGCCCCCTATTAACCCCCATTGACCCCCCATTGATCCCCCATTGCCCCCTATTAACCCCCATTGACCCCCCATTGATCCCCCATTGCCCCCCTATTAACCCCCATTGACCCCCCATTGATCCCCCATTGCCCCCTATTAACCCCCATTGACCCCCCATTGATCCTCCATTGCCCCCTATTAACCCCCATTGACCCCCCATTGATCCCCCATTGCCCCCTATTAACCCCCATTGACCCCCCATTGATCCCCCATTGCCCCCTATTAACCCCCATTGCCCCCCTATTAACCCCCATTCCCCGCCATTGATCCCCCCATTAACCCCCATTGATCCCCCATTGCCCCCCATTGACCCCCCCATTGCCCCCCATTAACCCCCCCATTGCCCCCTAATAACCCCCATTAACCCCCCCCATTGACACCCCCATTCCCCCATTAACCCCCCATTGACCCCCCCATTGCCCCCCTATTAACCCCCATTGACCCCCCATTATCCCCCCATTGGCCCCCATTGCCCCCCTACTAACCCCCATTGCCCCCCATTGCCCCCCATTCCCCCCATTACTACCCCATTGTCCCCCTATTAACCCCCCCATTGCCCCCACCCCATTGCCCCCCATTGACCCCCCCCATTACTCCCCCATTGTCCCCCTACTAACCCCCCATTGCCCCCCCATTGCCCCCCATTGACCCCCCCCATTACTCCCCCATTGCCCCCCCATTGCCCCCCATTGCCCCATAGAGGGGATGGCACCCATTGATCCTGACCCATAGAAAGGGGGGGGGGTGGGGGGGGGGTGGTCCCCATTGGTTCCCCGTTACCAAGGAGACGGGAGCGCGCATGCGGGAACGCGGGGGGGGGGATGGGGCTTGATCCAGTTTGGAACTGGGACAACTGGGATCCATGGGGGGAGCCCCATTATGGGGGGGGGGGGGGCAATGGGGGTCCCATTATGGGGGTGCTATGGGGGGGTGCTATGGGGGGGTCCCATTATGGGGGGGGGGGCAATGGGGGTCCCATTATGGGGGTGCTATGGGGCGGCCAATGAGGGGGGTCCCATTATGGGGGGCAATGGGGGGGGCGGTCCATTTATGATCCCCTTATGGGGGTGCTATGGGGGGGGATCAATTGGGGGGTCCCATTATGGGGGTGCTATGGGGCGGCCAATGGGGGGTCCCATTATGGGGGGGGGCAATGGGGGTCCCATTATTGGGGGTGCTATGGGGCGGCCAATGGGGGGTCCCATTATGGGGGGGGGAATGGGGGTCCCATTATTGGGGGTGCTATGGGGTGGCCAATGGGGGGACCCATTATGGGGGGGGCAATGGGGGTCCCATTATGGGGGTGCTATGGGGGGGGGCAATGGGGGTCCCATTATTGGGGGGGCAATGGGGGGGTCCCATTATGGGGGTGCTATGGGGTGGCCAATGGGGGGACCCATTATGGGGGGGGCAATGGGGGTCCCATTATGGGGTGCTATGGGGGGGCAATGGGGGTCCCATTATTGGGGGGGCAATGGGGGGGTCCCATTATGGGGGTGCTATGGGGGGGAATGGGGGTTCCCATTGGGGGGGTCCTATGGATAGGGTCCTATTGGGGGGATGCTATAGGTGGGGGGGGGGGTCCTATAGAAGTGGGGTCCCCATTGGGGGGACTCCTATGGGGTGGGGGGACCTGAAGTGGGGGGATCCAATGGGGGGGGGGGTGGTATGGGGGGGTGGGATCCCATAGGGGAAATGGGGGGGGTCCCATAGGGATGGGTCATAGGAGGGGTTCCTATGGGGGGGTCCTATGGGGGGGGGCCCATAGGGATGGGTCATAGGAGGGGTCCCATGGGGGTCCCATAGGGATGGGTCATAGGAGGGTCCTATGGGGGGGTCCTATGGGGGGGGTCCCATAGGGATGGGGTCATAGGAGGGGTCCTATGGGGGGGTCCCATAGGGATGGGTCATAGGAGGGGTCCTATGGGGGGGTCCTATGGGGGGGTCCCATAGGGATGGGTCATAGGAGGGGTCCCATGGGGGGGGTCCCATAGGGATGGGTCATAGGAGGGGTCCCATGGGGGGGGTCCCATAGGGATGGGTCATAGGAGGGGTCCTATGGGGGGGTCCTATGGGGGGGGCCCATAGGGATGGGTCATAGGAGGGGTCCCATGGGGGGGGTCCCATAGGGATGGGTCATAGGAGGGGTCCTATAGGGGGGTCCTATAGGGCGGGTCCCATAGAGAACAGGGATGTTCCATTGAGGTCAATGGAGGGGGGGGAAGCGGCTTAGGCTGAGCCGCTGCTAATTATAGCGCGGGCCCTTTAAGAGCCTTTGGGGGGGGGGGTGTTAATCCATGGGGGGGGGAGGGGAGGGGATGCGCTGTCACATCCCATAATAGTGCCCTGCGGTCCCGGTGTGGGGCACGAGGGGGCGGCCATGGCACTGCAATGGGGGGGGTGAGGGCTATGGGGGCAGCCATGACACCCCCATGACACCCATTGACACCCATTGACACCCATTGACACCCATTGACCCCCATTGACCCCATTAACACCCGTTGACCCCATTGACACCCATTGACACCATTGACCCTATTGACACACATTGACACCCGTTGATACCTATTGACACACATTGACCCCATTGACCCCCATTGACCCCCATTGACCCCATTAGCACCCATTCACCCCATTGACCCCATTGACACCCATTGACCCCCATTGAACCCTATTGACACCCATTGTCCCCATTAACACCCATTGACCCCACTGACCCCCACTGACCCCCATTGATCCCTATTGACACACATTGACCCCATTAACACCCCTTGATCCCCATTGATCCCCATTGACACACATTGACCCCATTGACACCCATTGACCCCCATTGACCCTATTGACACACATTGACCCCATTAACACCCGTTGACCCCACTGACCCCCATTGACCCCCATTGACCCCATTAGCACCCATTGACCCTATTGACCCCCATTGATCCCCATTGACACCCATTGACCCCATTGACCCCATTGACACCCATTGACCCCCATTGAACCCTATTGACACCCATTGTCCCCATTAACACCCATTGACCCCATTAACACCCCTTGACCCCATTGATCCCCATTGACACACATTGACCCCCATTGATCCCCATTGACACACATTGACCCCATTAACACCCATTGACCCTATTGACCCCCATTGATCCCCATTGACACCCATTGCATTGACCCCATTAACACCCGTTGACCCCATTGACACCCATTGACCCCCATTGACCCCATTAACACCCGTTGACCCCATTGACCCCCTATTGATCCCCATTGCCACCCATTGACCCCATTAGCACCCATTGACACCCATTGACCCCCATTGATCCCCATTGACCCCATTGCCACCCATTGCCACCCATTGACCCCATTAGCACCCATTGACCCCCATTGACCCCCATTGATCCCCATTGCCACCCATTGACCCCACTGCCACCCATTGCCACCCATTGCCATCCACTGACCCCCATTGACACCCAGTGACCCCCACTGACCCCATTGCCCCCCATTGCCCCCCATTGCCCCCACAACCCCACATCCCCCCCCCCCCTTGCTCTCCTCCAGGCCTGCTCCCAGCCCCCTTCATGCCAGCCCTGGGGGTCGTGGGGGGCCTTGTCCTCGATGTGGGGGGTGACAGCAGGAGCTCAACATCTGGGGCACCCCCCAGCTCCCTGCCCCCCAAGCTGGACCCCAGCACGGCCCCCTGTGGGGTGTGGGGGGTGAAGTCGGCCACGTGTGGGTTGTTGTGAAGGGGTAAAAGGGGGTGGGGGGGAAACCCTATAGGGGAATGGGGGAGGTCAATGTGGGGCTCCCCATCCCCTCCCCATAGCGTAATGGGGGTGTCCAAAGTGGGGATCCCCTCCCCATAGGGTAATGGGGGAGTCCAAAGAGGGGATCCCCCACCCATTGTATGGGGATCCCCCCCATAGGGTAATGGGGGAGCCCAAAAGTGGGTTATGGGGTATGGGGTATGGGATATGGGGTACGGGGTGTGGGATATGGGGTGCGGGGTGTGGGGTATGGGGCATGGGGTACGGGGTTATTATGGGATATGGGGTTATTATGGGATATGGGTATGGGGTATGGGGCATGGGATATGGGGTATGGGATGTGGGGTATGGGGTGTGGGGTATGGGGTGTGGGATATGGGATATGGGGCATGGGGTATGGGGTATGGGGTATGGGATGTGGGGTATGGGGTGTGGGGTGTGGGGTATGGGATATGGGGTGTGGGGTATGGGATATGGGGTGTGGGGTATGGGATATGGGGTATGGGGTATGGGATATGGGGTATGAGGTGTGGGATATGGGGTATGGGGTATGGGGTATGGGTTATTATGGGATATGGGATACGGGGACATTGGGGGTGTCATTGGGTCCCTGTGCCCCCCCCATCCCCTCCTTCCCCGTCCCCATGGCGCCCCCTGGTGCTGAGTTCAGCTCAGTCCCTATGGGGCCGCGGGTTCGGATCCCGGCGCTGCCAATGGGGGGTCATCATTGGGAGGGGGTTGTCGGGGTGGTTTGGGTGTTGTCGGGGTGCGGTTTTGGTGTTGTTCAGGTGTTGTTGGGGTGTTTTTTTGGGGTGTTTTGGGTGTTTTCGGGGTGTGCTTTTGGGGTGGTTTGGGTGTTGTTGGGAAGTTTTTTGGGGGGGGTTTGGGTGTTGTCGGGGTGTGGTTTTGGGGTGGAGTTTTGTTGGGGTGGTTTGGGTGTTGTTGGGATATAGTTTTGGGGTGGTTTTGGTGTTGTTCAGATGTTGTTGGGTGTGGTTTTGGGGTGGTTTGGGTGTTGTTGGGGTGTGCTTTTGGGGTGCTTTTGGTATTGTTGGGGTGTGTTTTTTGGGGTGCTTTGGGTGTTGTTGGGGTGTGCTTTTGGGGTGGTTTTGGTATTGTTGGGGTGTGTGTTTTTGGGGTGGTTTGGGTGTTGTCCAGATGTGGTTTCGGGGTGGTTTGAGTTTTGTCAGGGTGTATTTTCGGGGTGGTTTGGGTGTTGTCAGGGTGTAGTTTGGGGGTGGTTTAGGTGTTCTTGGGATATAGGTGTTGTTGGGGTGTGCTTTTGGGGTGGTTTGGGTGTGTTTCTGGGGTGGTTTGGGTGTTGTTGGGGAGGTTTTTTTGGGGTGGTTTGGGTTTGTTTCTGGGGTGTGTTGGGTGTTGTCGGGGTGTGGTTTTGGTGTTGTTGGGGTGGTTTGGGTTTTGTCAGGGTGTATTTTTGGGGTGGTTTGGGTGTTGTCGGGGTGTAGTTTTGGGGTGGTTTAGGTGTTGTTGGGATAGTGTTTTTGGGTGGTTTGGGTGTTCTCAGGGTGTGGTTTTGGGGTGTTTTGGGTGTTGTCGGGGTGTGGTTTTGGGGTGGTTTGGGTGCTGTGGGGGAGTGGTTTTTGGGGGTGGTTTGGATGTTGTCGAGGGGTGGTTTAGGTGTTGTTCGGGTGTTTTTGGGTGTCCTCAGGGTGTGGTTTTGGGGTGGTTTGGGTGTTGTCGGGGTGTGGTTCTAGGGTGGTTTGGGTTGGTGTTGGGGGGTCCCCCCTTTTTCCCCCTCCCCCCCCCCTTTCTCAATCCCCCACAAACGGAGCCGCGGCTCAAAATCACTAAAACCTTTATTTCCAGCCCAAAATGTCCCATTCCCCCCCTCCCCCTCATTGAACCCCCATATAAAGGCGGGGGAGGGGCCAAGCACCCCCACCCCCCGCATTGAACCCTCCAATTACCCCCCTTGTGTTGTACGCCCCCCATTACCTAACACCCCCCATAACTTACCCCCATTTGGAGTCATTGGGGGCACCCAACACCCCAACATGGGGACCCTTTCCTTGGACCCTCCCCTAGCCCAATATGGGGGTCACCCCCCAACTTCGGGGTCTCACACCCCCCCTCCCCCCCCCATTGAAGCTTCCCTACGACCCAAAGTGTCCCCCACCCCACCGTCCCCCACCCCCATGTCAACCGCCCGGCTTGGGCTGGTGACAGCAACTTATGGGTCAGCCCCATAGCCTGGAGGGGGTCCCCCCACCCGGGCTCAGTTGTCCTCGTCGCTGTCGTCGGGGCTGATGGCCGGGCTGGTGAGGCTGTAGGTGGGGGAAGTGGGGCTGTAGCCGGGGGACGTGGGGCTGTAGGTGGAGCCCTTGGGGCTGGTGGGGCTGTAGGTGGGGGACGTGGGGCTGTACTTGGGGCTGGTGGGGCTGTAGGTGGGGCTGGTGGGGCTGTACTTGGGGCTGGTCGGGGTGTAGACGGGGCTGGTGGGGCTGTAGGTGGGGGACGTGGGGCTGTACTTGGGGGTGGTGGGGCTGTAGGTGGGCGAGGTGGGGCTGTACTTGGGGCTGGTGGGGCTGTACTTGGGGCTGGTGGGGCTGTACTTGGGGCTGGTGGGGGTGTACTCGGGGGAGCTGGGGCTGTAGCTGGGGCTGGTCGGGGTGTACTTGGGGGAGGTGGGGCTGTAGCTGGGGCTGCTGGGGCTGTAGCTGGGGCTGCTGGGGGTGTAGGTGGGTGACTGCGGGGTGTAGCGGGGGCTGGAGGGGCTGTAGCTGGGCGAGGTGGGGCTGTAGCTGGGCGAGGTGGGGCTGTAGCTGGGCGAGGTGGGGCTGTAGTTGGGCGAGGTCGGGGTGTAGTTGGGGCTGGTGGGGCTGTAGCTGGGCGAGGTGGGGCTGTAGCTGGGAGAGGTCGGGGTGTAGTTGGGGCTGGTGGGGCTGTAGTTGGGGCTGGTGGGGCTGTAGCTGGGCGACGTCGGGCTGTAGCTGGGCGAAGTGGGGCTGTAGCTGGGCGACGTCGGGCTGTAGCTGGGCGACGTGGGGCTGTAGCTGGGCGACGTCGGGCTGTAGCTGGGCGACGTCGGGCTGTAGCTCGGCGACGTGGGGCTGTAGCTGGGCGAAGTGGGGCTGTAACTGGGCGACGTCGGGCTGTAACTGGGCGACGTGGGGCTGTAGCTGGGCGACGTCGGGCTGTAGCTGGGCGAAGTGGGGCTGTAGCTGGGCGACGTGGGGCTGTAGCTGGGCGAGGTGGGGCTGTAGCTCGGTGACGTGGGGCTGTAGTTGGGCGACGTCGGGCTGTAGCTGGGCGAGGTGGGGCTGTAGCTGGGTGAAGTTGGGCTGTAGCTGGGGCTCTGTGGGGTGTAGCCCCCGGGTGAACGCGGCTCGTAGGCAGGGGACGTGGGGCTGTAGCTGGGTGACATGGCACCGCCTGTAGAGAGAAGACAGAGGGGTTCTTGGGGGGCCCAACACCGGTGCTGTGGGGGCTGCTTTACAGTGGTTTCGGAGCGGTTCGGGTGTTGCCAGGGGGTTGTCGGGTGTTGCGGGTGTCTTTGGGGTGGTTGTGAGAGCTTTTTGGGGGGGACTGTTGCAGCGCTTTGGGGTGTCCTCGGGTGTCGGGGGTGTCTTGGGGGGGGGGTTTACACTGTTTCGGGGTGTTGAGAGGTGGTTTTGGGGTCTGTCCGGGTGTTGCCGTAGTGGTGTTGGGGTGTTGAACATGTTTGCAGTGCTTTGCGGTGTTGCCGGGGTGTTGTAAGGTTGCGTTTGGGGTGTTGCAGCAGTGTTTTGGGGGTGGTTAGGAGTGCTGTCGGGGTGTTGGGGGTGGCTATGGGGTGGTTCTGCAGTGGTTTGGGTGTTGCTGGGGTGTGGTTTTGGGTGGTGTTGGCGTGTGTTGTTGGCGTGATTTGGGTGAGGTTTTGGGGTGGTTTGGGTGTTGCTGGGATGTAGTTTTGGGGTGGTCTGGGTGTTGAGCGGGTGTGTTTTTTGAGGTGGTTTGGGTGTAATTTTGGGCTTGGTTGGTTGTTGTTGGGGTGTGGTTTTGGGCTTGTTTGGTGGTTGTTGGGGTGTGGTTTGGGTGTAATTTTGGGCTTGTTGGGTTGTGGTTTTTGGGTGTTGTCAGGGTGTAGTTTTGGTGTGTTCTGGGGGTGGTTTGGGGTGTTGTCAGGGTGTAGTTTTGGTGTGTTCTGGGTGGTGTTGGGTGTTGTCAGGGTGTAGTTTTGGTGTGTTCTGGGGGTGGTTTTGGGTGTTGGCAGTGTGTAGTTTTGGTGTGTTCTGGGGGTGGTTTTGCGTGTTGTCAGGGTGTAGTTTTGGTGTGTTCTGGGTGGTGTTGGGGTGGTTTTGGGTGTTGTCAGGGTGTCGTTTTGGTGTGTTTTGGGTGTTGTTGGGGTGGTTTTGGTTGTTGTCAGGGTGTAGTTTTGGGTGTTGTCAGGGTGTGGTTTTGGTGATTTCTGGGTGTTGTGGGGGTGTGGTTTGGGTGTTGTCGGGGTGGTTTTGTGGTGCTTTGGGTGCCCTTGGGCTCTTGTCACGGTGTTGCTGGGGGGCTGCACTCACCAGGGGAGGGGATGTAGGGGCTGGAGGGCCCGGGGGAGCCGGGGGAGCCGGGGGTCGGGGACCAGGCCGGGGAGTAACCGGGGCTGAAGCCGCTGGCGTCCGAGGCGGCGCTGGGGGAGAAGCCGGCGCCTCCGGGGGTCATCCCACTGCCTGTAGGGGGGGAAACGGGGGGGGGCAAAAACAGGGGGTCAGGACCCACAACTGCCCCCCCCCCCATAGCCCCAAGGGCCCCAAACTGCCCCATGGGCCCCAAATCTGCCTCACTCAGCCCCACTCTTCCCTCTCAGTCTGCCCCATAGCACCCCAATCCCCCCCAACCACCCCACTGACCCCCACTCTACCCCAATTTACCCCCCCAGTCCGCCCCACAGCACCGCAATCCCCCCCAACCACCCCACTGACCCCCACTCTACCCCAATTTACCCCCCCAGTCTGCCCCATAGCACTGCAATCCTCCCCCAGCCACCCCATTGCCCCCCATAGCACCCCAATCACCCCCCAACCACCCCACTGACCCCCACTCTACCCCAATTACCCCCTCAGTCTGCCCCATAGCACCACAATCCTCTCCAAGCCACCCCATAGCACCCCAATCCCCCCCAACCACCCCACTGACCCCCACTCTACCCCAATTTACCCCCCAGTCTGCCCCATAGCACCGCAATCCTCCCCCAGCCACCCCATTGCCCCCCTTAGCACCCCAATCACCCCATTGACCCCACTCTACCCCATTCCCCTCCCCAACCATCCCATTGTACCCCAGTTTACCCCCCAGCCCCCTCCCAGTGCATCCTCCCCCAGCCACCCCATTGCCCCCCATTGCACCCCAATCACCCCCCAACCACCCCACTGACCCCCACTCTACCCCAATTTACCCCCCCAGTCTGCCCCACAGCACCCCATTCCCCTCCCCAACCATCCCATTGTACCCCAGTTTCCCCCCCAGCCCCCTCCCAGTGCATCCCAGTCCCCGTCACTCACCCACACTGGGGGACCAGGCCCCATAGGCGGGGGTAGCTCCTTGGTTCCAGGGTGTCATGGCCGGGGACAGGCCCCCCATGGGGCTGGGGGCCGAGCCAAAGAACATTCCAGTAGCTGGGAAGAAAAAGAGGAGGAGAGGATTAGGGGGATCCCAATGGCTGGGGGCGGGGGGGGATCCCAGCATCCCCATCCCATCCCCTCCTCATCCCCGTTCCCATCCCATCCCCACCCCACCGCCGTTCTGTCTCCATCCTATCCGCTCCCCATCTCCATCCCATCCCCATCCCATCTCCATCCTATCCCTGTCCCATCTCCACCTCATCTCCATCCCATCCACTCCCCATTCCCATCCCATCTCTGCCCTATCTCCATTGTATCTGTCCTACATCAATCTTATCTCCATCCCATCCCCACCTCATCTCCATCCTATCTCTGTCCCATCTCCATCCTAACCCCATCCCATCTGCACCATCTCTCCCATCTCCACCCCATCTCCATTCTATCTCCATCCTACCCCTGTCCCATCTCCATCCCTACCCCATCCCACCTCTATGCCATCCCCATCCCCATCCCATCTCCATCCTAATCCCATCCCATCTCCACTCAATCTCCATGCCATCTCCATCCCCATCTATCCCTGTCCCATCTCCACCTCGTCCCCATTCCGTCCCCACGCCATCTCCACCCCATCCCCATCCCATCTCTTTCCTATCTCCACCCCATCTCCACCCCATCTCCATCCTAACCCATCCCATCCCCACCTGAGCCCCATCCCATCTCCACCCCATTCCCACCTCATCCCCATCCTATCCCCATCCCATCTCCATTCTAACCCTATCCCATCTCCACCCTATCTCTCTCCCATCTCCATCCCATCCCCATCCCATCTCCACCCCATTCCCACCCCATCCCCATCCTAACCCCACCCCATCTCCATCCTATCCCCGTCCCATCTCCATCCTAACCCCATCCCATCCCCATTCCATCCCCACCCCATCCCCATCCTAACCCCATCCCATCTCCACCCCATCCCCAACCCATTTCCATCCTATCCCCGTCCCATCTGCACCCCATCCCCATCCCATCTCCATCCTAACCCCATCCCATCCCCACCCCATCTCCTTTCTATCCCCACCCCATCCCCATCCTATCGCAACCCCATCTCCATCCCTGTCCCATCTCCATCCCATCCCCATCCCATCTCCATCCCCACCCCATCCCCATCCCATCCCCACCCCATCTCCATCCCATCCCCGTCCCATCTCCCTCCTAACCCCACCCCACCCCACCGCCTCCCCACCCCATTGCCCTTCCTGCCCCCCAACTCACGCCCCCCCATGCCCATGCCGGGCAGGGTGCTGGGGATCTCCATGCCGTGCTTGCACTTCTCGGCGTCGAGGAGGAGGTCGAAGCACCCGGTGCCGGCGGGCGCCAGCTGCCCCAGCATGATGTTCTCGGACACCCCCTTCATGGGGTCGCTCTCGCCGTGCGCCGCCGCCTCCATCAGCACGTCCACCTGCAGTGGGGCAAGGGCAGCCCCACGTCAGGCCGAAAGCAGCCCAAAACAGGCAAAATCGGAACAAAACGGACCCAAATCACCCCAAAAACGGACCCAAATCAGCCCAAAACAGCCCAAAAGCACCTCCAAACAGACAAAATCGTACCAAAACAGACCAAAATCGGACCAAAACGGACCAAAATCACCCCAAAAACGGACCCAAATCAGCCCAAAAGCACCTCCAAACAGACAAAATCGGCCCAAAACAGACCGAAATCGGACCAAAACGGACCAAAATCACCCCAAAAACGGACCCAAATCAGCCCAAAAGCACCTCCAAACAGAAAAAATCGTCCCAAAACAGACCAAAATCGGACCAAAATGGACCAAAATCACCCCAAAAACGGACCCAAATCAGCCCAAAAGCACCTCCAAACAGACAAAATCGTCCCAAACCAGACCAAAATCGGAACAAAATGGACCAAAATCACCCCAAAAACGGACCCAAATCAGCCCAAAAGCACCTCCAAACAGACAAAATCGTCCCAAAACAGACCAAAATCAGCCCAAAACAGACCAAAACAGACCAAAACGGACCAAAATCACCCCAAAAACGGACCCAAATCAGCCCAAAAGCACCTCCAAACAGACAAAATCGTCCCAAACCAGACCAAAATCGGAACAAAATGGACCAAAATCACCCCAAAAACGGACCCAAATCAGCCCAAAAACGGACCCAAATCAGCCCAAAAGCACCTCCAAACAGAAAAAATCGTCCCAAAACAGACCAAAACAGACCAAAACAGACCAAAATGGACCAAAATCACCCCAAAAACGGACCCAAATCAGCCCAAAAGCACCTCCAAACAGACAAA
Organism: Pezoporus flaviventris; assembly: GCF_033815535.1. Classification (NCBI taxonomy): domain Eukaryota; kingdom Metazoa; phylum Chordata; class Aves; order Psittaciformes; family Psittacidae; genus Pezoporus; species Pezoporus flaviventris. The sequence continues at coordinate 19,998 of NW_026893069.1, forward strand.
ATCGTCCCAAAACAGACCAAAATTGGACCAAAACAGACCAAAATCGGAACAAAACGGACCCAAATCACCCCAAAAACGGACCCAAATCAGCCCAAAAGCACCTCCAAACAGACAAAATCGTCCCAAAACAGACCAAAACAGACCAAAATGGACCAAAATCACCCCAAAAACGGACCCAAATGAGCCCAAAACAGCCCAAAAGCACCTCCAAACAGACAAAATCGTCCCAAAATAGACCAAAATCGGACCAAAACGGACCAAATCACCCCAAAAACGGACCCAAATCAGCCCAAAAACGGACCCAAATCAGCCCCAAATCACCCTAAATTGGCTGCAAGTCAAACCACCCCCATCACCCCCACTGCCCCAATCAGCCCCATGTCCCCCATCACCCCCACCACCCCCATGTCCCCATCACCCCCATGTCCCCATCACCCCCACGTCCCCATTACCCCCATAACCCCCACCACCCCCCATGTCCCCACCACCCCATAGCCCCCATGTCCCCATCACCACCATCACCCCCATAGCCCCCACCACCCCCCGTACCCCCATGTCCCCACCACCCCCATAGTCCCCAACACCCCCATGTCCCCATCACCATGTCCCCACCACCCCCATGTCCCCATCACCCCCCATGTCCCCATCACCTTCCATCTCCCCACCACCCCCACCATCCCCATGTCCCCACCACCCCCATGTCCCCATCACCCCCATGTCCCCACCACCCCCCATGTCCCCATCACCCCCATGTCCCCATCACCCCCATGTCCCCACCACCCCCCATGTCCCCATCACCCCCATGTCCCCATCACCCCCATGTCCCCATCACCCCCATGTCCCCACCACCCCCATGTCCCCATCACCCCCATGTCCCCACCACCCCCATGTCCCCATCACCCCCATGTCCCCATCACCCCCATGTCCCCACCACCCCCATGTCCCCATCACCCCCATGTCCCCACCACCCCCATGTCCCCATCACCCCCATGTCCCCACCACCCCCACGTCCCCATCACCCCCCACGTCCCCATCACCCCCACCACCCCCACGTCCCCATCACCCCCCATGTCCCCATCACCCCCATGTCCCCATCACCCCCATGTCCCCACCACCCCCCACGTCCCCATCACCCCCCACGTCCCCATCACCCCCCACGTCCCCATCACCCCCCACGTCCCCATCACCCCCCATGTCCCCACCACCCCCACGTCCCCATCACCCCCCACGTCCCCATCACCCCCACCACCCCCACGTCCCCATCACCCCCCATGTCCCCATCACCCCCATGTCCCCATCACCCCCATGTCCCCATCACCCCCCATGTCCCCACCACCCCCCATGTCCCCACCACCCCCACCACCCCCACGTCCCCCCCCACCCCCCATCCCCCCCACTCTCACGGTCTCCTCGAAGGAGCACTTCATGAGGGGCCCGGTGTCCTGGCGGTTCACGCCGTGGCGGGTGATGGCCATGAGGTGTCCCCTCGAGGTCATGGTGTCGCAGAGCAGCGCCAGGTGCCGGTAGTTGACGTAGGAGCCGTCGAAGGAGATGACGTGGTAGAGCTCCCGCTCCAGGGCCTTGCGCACCGCCTCGATGCCCAGCACCTGCGGGGTGGGATATGGGGTGTGGGATATGGGGTGGATGGGGTGTGGAGTGTGGGATATGGGGTGTATGGGGTGTGTGGGGTATGGAGTATGGCATATGGGGTGTATGGGGTGTGTGGGGTATGGGGTGTGTGGGGTGTGTGGGGTGTATGGGGTGTATGGGGTGTGGGGTGTGTGGGGTATAGGGTGTATGGGGTGTGGGGTGTATGGGGTATGGCGTGTATGGGGTATGGGGTGTATGGGCCTTGTGCACCGCCTCGATGCCCAGCACCTGGGGGGTGGGATGGGGGGTGAGGTGTGGGGGGTGTATGGGGGCTGTGGGGTGTGTGGGGTGTATGGGGTGTGGGGTGTAGGGTATATGGGGTGTGGGGTATGGGGTGTATGGGGTGTGGGGTGTATGGGTTGTATGGGGTATGGGGTGTGGAGTATGGCGTGTGGAGTATGGGGTATAGGGTGTGTGGGGTGTGGGGTATGGGGTATAGGGTGTGGGGTATGGGGTGTATGGGGTGCATGGGGTATGGGGTGTGGGGTGTGGGGTGTGGGGTGTCGGGTACGGGGTGTGGGGTATGGGGTATAGGGTGTATGGGGTGTGGGGTATGGGGTGTGGGGTGTGGGGTATGGGTTGTATGGGTTGTATGGGGTATGGGGTGTGGGGTATGGGGTGTGGGGTGTATGGGGTATGGGATAGGGGGTATGGGATATGGGGTATGGGGTATAGGGTGTATGGGGTGTATGGGGTATGGGATATGGGGTATAGGATGGGGGTATAGGACATGGTATGTGGGGTATGGGGTATGGGATATGGGATGTGGGGATATAGGGTATGGGATATGGGATGTGGGATGAGGTGTATGGGGTATGGGATATGGGATGTGGGATATGGGATATGGGGTGTGGGATACGAGGTGTATGGGGTATGGGATGTGGGGTGTGTGATGTGGGCTATGGGGTGTGTGATGTGTGGTGCGCGACGGTTATGGGGCGCGGGGCCGCTCACGGTGAAGATCTCCACGATGTCGTTGGACGTGGTGCGCACGGGGTCCACGTCCTTCTCGCTCAGCACCCGCATGAGGCTCACGCCGTCCGTCTCCAGGATCCACTCCTGCAGCGCCTTGAACTCCCCGTCCTCCGTGATGATGATCTTCTTCTTGTTGTCCGTCTGCGGGAGGTGCATGTACACCTGCGGGGACGCGGGCGGTCAGCACCCATGGGTGCTGCCAAGGGCAGGATACAGGCACCCATGGGTGATGCCAAGGGGGGCGCTACAGGCACCCATGGACCTCTAAAGGGAACGCGAAGTACCACCAATGAGATGCTATGGGTGACTATGGAGAACATACAAGTGGTCCTCGAGGTCACCAGCACCCATGGGTGCTGCTTGGGGGACACTACAGGCACCCATGGACCTCTAAAGGGAACGCGAAGTACCACCAGTGAGGTGCTATGGGTGATTATGGAGAGCATCCAAGTGGTACTCGAGGTCCACAGCACCCATGGGTGCTGCTTGGGAGACACTACAGGCACCCATGGACCTCTAAAGGGAACGCGAAGTACCACCAGGGAGGTGCTATGGGTGATTATGGAGAGCATCCAAGTGGTACTCGAGGCCACCAGCACCCATGGGTGCTGCTTGGGGGACACAACTGGCACCCATGGATCTCCTAAAGGTCCCAATGGAGAACATACAAGTGGTCCTCAAGGTCCCAAGCACCCATGGGTGATGCCAAGGGGGGCGCTACAGGCACCCATGGACGTCTATATGGATCGCGAAGTACCACCAGGGAGGTGCTATGGGTGATTATGGAGAGCATCCAAGTGGTACTCGAGGTCACCAGCACCCATGGGTGCTGCTTGGGGGACACTACAGGCACCCATGGACGTCTATATGGATCGCGAAGTACCACCAATGAGATGCTATGGGTGATTATGGAGAGCATCCAAGTGGTACTCGAGGTCCACAGCACCCATGGGTGCTGCTTGGGGACACAACTGGCACCCATGGATCTCCTAAAGGTCCCAATGGAGAACATACAAGTGGTCCTCGAGGCCACCAGCACCCATGGGTGATGCCAAGGGGGGCGCTACAGGCACCCATGGACGTCTATATGGATCGCGAAGTACCACCAGGGAGGTGCTATGGGTGACTATGGAGAGCATCCAAGTGGTACTCGAGGCCACCAGCACCCATGGGTGCTGCTTGGGGGACACTACAGGCACCCATGGACCTCTAAAGGGAACGTGAAGTACCACCAGGGAGGTGCTATGGGTGATTATGGAGAGCATCCAAGTGGTACTCGAGGTCACCAGCACCCATGGGTGCTGCTTGGGGGACACAACTGGCACCCATGGATCTCCTAAAGGTCCCAATGGAGAACATACAAGTGGTCCTCAAGGTCCACAGCACCCATGGGTGATGCCAAGGGGGGCGCTACAGGCACCCATGGACCTCTAAAGGGAACGTGAAGTACCACCAATGAGATGCTATGGGTGATTATGGAGAGCATCCAAGTGGTACTTGAGGTCACCAGCACCCATGGGTGCTGCTTGGGGGACACAACTGGCACCCATGGATCTCCTAAAGGTCCCAATGGAGAACATACAAGTGGTCCTCAAGGTCCCAAGCACCCATGGGTGATGCCAAGGGGGGCGCTACAGGCACCCATGGACGTCTATATGGATCGCGAAGTACCACCAGGGAGGTGCTATGGGTGATTAGGGAGAGCATCCAAGTGGTACTCGAGGTCACCAGCACCCATGGGTGCTGCTTGGGGGACACAACTGGCACCCATGGATTTCCTAAAGGTCCCAATGGAGAACATACAAGCGGTCCTCAAGGTCCCCAGCACCCATGGGTGCTACTTGGGGGCGCTACAGGCACCCATGGACCTCTAAAGGGATCGCGAAGTACCACCAGTGAGGTGCTATGGGTGACTATGGAGAGCATCCAAGTGGTACTCAAGGTCACCAGCACCCATGGGTGCTACTTGGGGACACAACTGGCACCCATGGATCTCCTAAAGGTCCCAATGGAGAACATAAAGTGGTCCTCGAGGCCACCAGCACCCATGGGTGCTACTTGGGGGACACTACAGGCACCCATGGATTTCCTAAAGGTCCCAATGGAGAACCTCCAAGCGGTCCTCAAGGTCCCCAGCACCCATGGGTGCTACTTGGGGGCGCTACAGGCACCCATGGAGCTCTAAAGGGAACACGAAGTATCACCAGTGAGGTGCTATGGGTGACTATGGAGAGCATCCAAGTGGTCCTCGAGGCCACCAGCACCCATGGGTGCTACTGAGGGACACTACAGGCACCCATGGATCTCCTAAAGGTCCCAATGGAGAACCTAGGGTGCTCCTCAGGGCCCCCAGCACCCATGGGTGCTGCCGGCAGGGTGCTCCAGGCACCCATGGACCTCTACAGGGATTGCTAAGTACCACCAATGAGATGCTATGGGTGACTATGGAGAGCATCCAAGTGGTCCTCGAGGCCACCAGCACCCATGGGTGCTACTGGGGGACACAACTGGCACCCATGGACCTCTAAAGGTCCCAATGGAGAACCTCCAAGTGGTCCTCAAGGTCCCCAGGCCCATAGGGCACCCATGGGTGCTACTTGGTGACACAACAAGCACCCATGGACCTCCCTAAAGGTCCCAATGGAGAACCTCCAAGTGCTCCTCAAGGTCCCCAGCACCCACCAGGCACCCATGGGTGCTCCTGGGGTGACACAACTGGCACCCATAGACCTCCTAAAGGTCCCAATGGAGAACCTCCAAGTGGTCCTCAAGGTCCCCAGGCCCATAGGGCACCCATGGGTGCTCCTGGGGTGACACAATTGGTACCCATAGACCTCCTAAAGGTCCCAATGGAGAACCTCCAAGTGCTCCTCAAGGTCCCCAGCACCCACAGGGCACCCATGGGTGCTCCTGGGGTGACACAACTGGCACCCATAGACCTCCTAAAGGTCCCAATGGAGAACCTACGGTGCTCCTCAAGGTCCCTAGCACCCATAGGGCACCCATGGGTGCTCCTGGGGTGACACAACTGGCACCCATAGACCTCCTAAAGGTCCCAATGGAGAACCTACGGTGCTCCTCAAGGTCCCTAGCACCCATAGGGCACCCATGGGTGCTACTGGGGTGACACAACTGGCACCCATAGACCTCCTAAAGGTCCCAATGGAGAACCTCCAAGTGCTCCTCAAGGTCCCCAGCACCCACAGGGCACCCATGGGTGCTCCTGGGGTGACACAACTGGCACCCACAGACCTCCCAACGGAGAACCTAAGGCGCTCCAGCACCCATGGGTGCCCCCCCCTTACCTTGCTGATCTGCTCGATGCCCTGCAGCGTCATGTCGGTGAGCATGTTGGACTCGATGCAGCGCAGGAAGACGTCGTCGTCCATCTTGTCCACCACCTCCTCCTCCTGGGGACCAAACCCAGGGGACATGGGTGACCCAGCAGCACCCATGGGTGCTCCCAAAGGGGAGATGGGTGGGGGGGGGGGGGGGTCCCCACCTCCTGCATCTTGTTCTCGTCGCTGTTCATGATGCGGATGCGCAGCACCAGCTTCTCGGCGTTGTCGTCGTTGAAGATGCAGTTGAGGTCGTCCCCAAAGCCTGCTCGTGGGGACAAAGAGGGGTGGGGGGGTTTGGGATGTGGGGCCTCAGGGTCCACCCAGGACCAGGCAAAGACCCCCACAGGGCCGCAAGGCGCACTGGGGACCACAAAAAGCTTCAGAGGTGCCCCCAAACCCCCCTTTAGATGCCCTCAAACCCCTTTTAGATGCCCTCAAACCCCTTTTAGATGCCCTCAAACTCCCTTTAGATGCCCTCAAACCCCCTTTAGATGCCCTCAAACCCCTTTTAGATGCCTTCAAACCCCTTTTAGATGCCCTCAAACCCCCTTTACTCCCCCCAACTCCCCTTTAAACTCCCCCAAACCACCTTTAGATACCCTCAAACCCCCCTTAGATGCCCTCAAACCCCCCTTAGATGCCTTCAAACCCCCTTTACCCTCCCCAAACCCCCCTTAGATGCCCACAAACCCCCTTTAGAAGCCCCCAAACCCCCTTTAGATGCCCTCAAACCCCTTAGATGCCCTCAAACCCCCCTTAGATGCCCTCAAACCCCCTTTAGAAGCCCCCAAACCCCCTTTAGATGCCCTCAAACCCCTTTTAGATGCCTTCAAACCCCTTTTAGATGCCCTCAAACCCCCTTTACTCCCCCCAACTCCCCTTTAAACTCCCCCAAACCACCTTTAGATACCCTCAAACCCCCCTTAGATGCCCTCAAACCCCCCTTAGATGCCTTCAAACCCCCTTTACCCTCCCCAAACCCCCCTTAGATGCCCTCAAACCCCCTTTAGAAGCCCCCAAACCCCCTTTAGATGCCCTCAAACCCCTTTTAGATGCCCTCAAACCCCTTAGATGCCCTCAAACCCCCCTTAGATGCCCTCAAATCCCCTTTAGAAGCCCCCAAACCCCCTTTAGATGCCCTCAAACCCCTTTTAGATGCCCTCAAACCCCTTTTTGATGCCCTCAAACCCCTTTTAGATGCCCTCAAACCCCCTTTAGATGCCTTCAAACCCCCTTCAGATGCCCTCAAACCCCCCTTAGATGCCTTCAAACCCCCCTTAGATGCCCTCAAACCCCCTTTAGATGCCCTCAAACCCCTTTTAGATGCCTTCAAACCCCCTTTACCCTCCCCAAACCCCCTTTAGATGCCTTCAAACCCCCTTTAGATGCCCTCAAACCCCCTTTAGATGCCCTCAAACCCCCTTTAGATGCCTTCAAACCCCCCTTAGATGCCCTCAAACCCCCTTTAGATGCCCTCTAACCCCCTTTAGATGCCTTCAAACCCCCTTTACCCTCCCCAAACCCCCTTTAGATGCCTTCAAACCCCCTTTAGATGCCCTCAAACCCCCTTTAGATGCCCTCAAACCCCCTTTAGATGCCTTCAAACCCCCTTTAGATGCCCTCAAACCCCCTTTAGATGCCTTCAAACCCCCTTTAGATGCCTTCAAACCCCCTTTACCCCCCCAAACCCCCTTTACCCCCCCCTTAGACCCCCCGTGTGTCCCCCCGCTCTCCCCCCAGGCCCACCCGCGTTGATCTTCTCGGCGATCTGCTCCATGGTGAGCTTCCTGTCCGTCATGTGCTTGCGGTCGAGCTCGACGCGCAGGAGCCAGGGCGAGATGCGGCTCACGTCGAAGTCGGGCATCTCGTAGTAGACGTTGACCCACTCCTGGTCCTCGGCCACCACGGTGCTCTGAGGGTTGGGGTCGTAGTAGATGGCGGTGTTGGCGGTCACCTTGCGGAGGGTGGTGTGCTCCAGGCGGCACAGGATGTCCTGGGGGGGGGAAAAGTGGGGGGGGGGGGGGGTTAGGTGGGGTGGAGGGGATGTGGGGTGGAGGGGATGGGGATGACATGGGAATGATGGGGATGATGTGAGAGGTGACACAGGACCATGGGGGTGAACGCCATGGGGATGGACGCCATGGGGATGGACGCCATGGGGATGGACACCACAGCGATGGTCACCACAGAACACAACACAGTTGACCCCAGGACACCGACACAACCACCCCACAGCCTAAGAGTAGCCCCCCCACCCCACAGCGGGGCTGCCCCCCAACCCAACCCAATCCAACCCAACCCAATCCAACCCAACCCAACCCAATCCAATCCAACCCAACCCAATCCAACTCAACCCAATCCAACCCAATCCAACCCAACCCAATCCAACCCAACCCAATCCAACCCAACCCATCCCAACCCAACCCAACCCAATCCAACCCAACCCAATCCAACCCAATCCAACCCAATCCAACCCAACCCAATCCAACCCAACCCAATCCAACCCAACCCAAGCCAACCCAATCCAACCCAACCCATCCAATCCAACCCATCCCAACCCAATCCAACCCAACCCATCCCAATCCAATCCAACCCAATCCAACCCAATCCAACCCATCCCAACCCAATCCAACCCAACCCATCCCAATCCAATCCAACCCAATCCAACCCAATCCAACCCAACCCAAGCCAACCCAGCCCAACCCAATCCAACCCAACCCAATCCAATCCAACCCAACCCATACCAACCCAACCCAATCTAACCCAACCCAATCTAACCCAACCCAATCCATCCCAACCCAATCCAACCCATCCCAACCCAACCCAATCCAACCCAACCGAACCCAACCCAACGCAATCCAACCCAACCCAACCCAAGCCAACGCAATCCAACCCAACCCAAGCCAACCCAATCCAACCCAAGCCAACCCAAGCCAACCCAACCCAATCCAACCCAATCCAACCCAACCCAATCCAACCCAATCCAACCCATCCCAACCCAATCCAACCCAACCCAAGCCAACCCAATCCAACCCAACCCATCCAATCCAACCCATCCCAACCCAATCCAACCCAACCCATCCCAATCCAATCCAACCCAACCCAAGCCAACCCAGCCCAACCCAATCCAACCCAACCCAATCCAATCCAACCCAACTCATCCCAACCCAACCCAATCTAACCCAACCCAATCTAACCCAACCCAATCCATCCCAACCCAATCCAACCCATCCCAACCCAACCCAATCCAACCCAACCGAACCCAACCCAACGCAATCCAACCCAACCCAACCCAACCCAAGCCAACGCAATCCAACCCAACCCAAGCCAACCCAATCCAACCCAACCCAACCCAAGCCAACCCAACCCAATCCAACCCAATCCAACCCAACCCAATCCAACCCAATCCAACCCATCCCAACCCAATCCAACCCAACCGAACCCAACCCAATCCAACCCAACCTAACCCAACCCAATCCAGCTCAACCCAATCCAACCCAACCCAACCCAATCCAACCCAATCCAACCCAATCCAACCCAACCCAATCCAACCCAACCCAAGCCAACCCAATCCAACCCAAGCCAACCCAATCCAACCCAACCCAACCCATCCCAACCCAACCGAATCCAACCCAACCCAATCCAACCCAACCGAACCCAACCCAACGCAATCCAACCCAACCCAACCCAAGCCAACGCAATCCAACCCAACCCAAGCCAACCCAATCCAACCCAACCCAACCCAAGCCAACCCAACCCAATCCAACCCAATCCAACCCAACCCAATCCAACCCAATCCAACCCATCCCAACCCAATCCAACCCAACCGAACCCAACCCAATCCAACCCAACCTAACCCAACCCAATCCAGCTCAACCCAATCCAACCCAACCCAACCCAATCCAACCCAACCCAACCCAATCCAACCCAACCCAATCCAACCCAACCCAAGCCAACCCAATCCAACCCAAGCCAACCCAATCCAACCCAACCCAACCCATCCCAACCCAACCGAACCCAAGCCAACCCAAGCCAACCCAAGCCAACCCAACCCAATCCAACCCAACCCAAACCTTGGCTCTCTCGGCGTCGCGGGCGCTCTGCCCCAGCAGGAACACGGTGAGCGAGGGGGTCTTGGGCTTCTTGGAGATGTTGATGAGCTCCTTGAGGCGCGGCACGCCGAGGGTGACGTTCTTGGCCGAGACGCCGGCGTAGTGGAAGGTGTTGAGGGTCATCTGGGTGGCCGGCTCGCCCAAGGACTGCGCCGCCAGGGCACCCACCATCTCCCCTGGGTGAGCCTGGGGGGGGGGGGGGGACACACACGACACCCAACACAACACGGGGGGGTGGGAGGGAGGGGGTCAATGGGGGTCCTCCAAACACCGCACGGCAGCTCGGCCATGCCGGCGACACGCGGAGCCTACTCCTTAGACCCCATAGCGACTCTCTAGACCCCCATATCTACCCTTTAGACCCCATATCTACCCTCTAGACACCTGTATCTTACTTCTAGACTCCATACGTACCCCTTAGCCCCCCATATCTACCCCTCAGCCCCCCATAGCTACCCCTCAGCCCCCCATACGTACCCCTTATCCCCCCATAGGTACCCCTTAGCCCCCCATATGTACCCCTTAGCCCCCCATATCTACCCCACAGCCCCCCATACGTACCCCTTAGCCCCCAAACATACCCATTATCCCCCCATGCATACCCCTTATCCCCCCATACATACCCCTCAGCCCCCCATAGATACCCCTCAGCCCCCCATACGTACCCCTTACCCCCCCGTACGTACCCCTTATACCCCCATACATACCCCTTAGACCCCCATATCTACCCCACAGCCCCCCATACGTACCCCTCAGCCCCCCATACGTACCCCTTAGCCCCCAAACATACCCATTATCCCCCCATGCATACCCCTTATCCCCCCATACATACCCCTCAGCCCCCCATAGCTACCCCACAGCCCCCCATACGTACCCCTTACCCCCCCATACGTACCCCTTATCCCCCCATACATACCCCTTAGACCCCCATATCTACCGCTCAGTCCCCCATAGCTACCCCTCAGCCCCCCATATCTACCCCTCAGCCCCCCCGTACGCACCCCTTAGCCCCTCATACGTACCCCTTATCCCCCCATATCTACCCCTCAGCTCCCCATATCTACCCCTCAGCCCCCTATATGTACCCCTCAGCCCCCTATATGTACCCCTTAGACCCCCATAGCTACCCTTCAGAGCCCCATATCTACCCTCTAGACAGCGGTATCTTACTTCTAGACCCCATATGTACCCCTTAGCCCCCCATACATACCCCTTAGCCCCCCATATCTACCCTTCAGACACCTGTATCTTACTTCTAGACCCCATACGTACCCCTTAGACCCCCGTATCTACCCTCTAGACTTCAATATCTCAGCTCTAGACCCCCATATCTATGCTTTAGACAGCTATATCTTACTTCTAGACCCCATATGTACCCCTTAGCCCCCCATATGTACCCCTGAGACCCCCATATCTACCCTTTAGCCCCCCATATCTACCCTTCAGACACCTGTATCTTACTTCTAGACCCCATATGCACCTCTTAGACCACCATATCTACCCTCTACACTTCAATATCTCAGCTCTAGACCCCCATATCTATGCTTTAGACAGCTATATCTTACTTCTAGACCCCATATGTACCCCTTAGCCCCCCATATGTACCCCTGAGACCCCCATATCTACCCTTTAGCCCCCCATATCTACCCTTCAGCCCCCCATATCTACCCTTCAGACTCCTGTATCTTACTTCTAGACCCCCTATGTACCCCTCAGACCCCCATATGTACCCCTCAGCCCCCCATATGTACCCCTGAGACCCCCATATCTACCCTTTAGCCCCCCGTATCTACCCTTCAGACACCTGTATCTTACTTCTAGACCCCATATGCACCCCTTAGACCACCATATCTACCCTCTACACTTCAATATCTCAGCTCTAGCCCCCCATATCTATGCTTTAGACAGCTATATCTTACTTCTAGACCCCATATGTACCCCTTAGCCCCCCATATGTACCCCTGAGACCCCCATATCTACCCTTTAGCCCCCCATATCTACCCTTCAGCCCCCCATATCTACCCTTCAGACTCCTGTATCTTACTTCTAGACCCCCTATGTACCCCTTAGACCCCCATATGTACCTCTGAGACCCCCATATCTACCCTTTAGCCCCCCATATCTATGCTTTAGACAGCTATATCTTACTTCTAGACCCCATACGTACCCCTGAGACCCCCATATCTACCCTTTAGCCCCCCATATCTATGCTTTAGACAGCTATATCTTACTTCTAGACCCCATACGTACCCCTGAGACCCCCATATCTACCCTTTAGCCCCCCATATCTATGCTTTAGACAGCTATATCTTACTTCTAGACCCCATATGTACCCCTGAGACCCCCATATCTACCCTTTAGCCCCCCATATCTATGCTTTAGACAGCTATATCTTACTTCTAGACCCCATATGTACCCGAGACCCCCATATCTACCCTTTAGCCCCCCATATCTATGCTTTAGACAGCTATATCTTACTTCTAGACCCCATACGTACCCCTGAGACCCCCATATCTACCCTTTAGCCCCCCATATCTATGCTTTAGACAGCTATATCTTACTTCTAGACCCCATATGTACCCGAGACCCCCATATCTACCCTTTAGCCCCCCATATCTATGCTTTAGACAGCTATATCTTACTTCTAGACCCCATATGTACCCGAGACCCCCATATCTACCCTTTAGCCCCCCATATCTATGCTTTAGACAACTATATCTTACTTCTAGACCCCATACGTACCCCTGAGACCCCCATATCTACCCTTTAGCCCCCCATATCTATGCTTTAGACAGCTATATCTTACTTCTAGACCCCATATGTACCCCTGAGACCCCCATATCTACCCTTTAGCCCCCCATACCTATGCTTTAGACAGCTATATCTTACTTCTAGACCCCATATGTACCCCCCAACCCCCCCCACTCACGATGGCCTGGTTGAACTTGGACTCGATCTCCCCCAGGAGCCAGTCGAAGGCCTCCCCGCTGAGGCGGAACTCGTCGGCCATGCGGCGGGCGCAGAGCGTGGAGCGCAGGTGGATGTTGAAGAGCAGCGTGGCGTTGTGCTGCGCCTGCCGGCTCAGCGGGTCCTCGCCGTTCACGATCACCAGGCGCCGGCTCAGCTCCCGCACCCCTGCCGGACACGGGCGCCTTACTACGGCCCTACTACGGGGTTACTATGGGGTTACTACGGCCTTACTACGGGGTTACTATGGGGTTACTATGGCCTTACTACGGGGTTACTATGGGGTTACTACGGCCTTACTACGGGGTTACTACGGCCCTACTACGGGGTTACTATGGGGTTACTACTGCCTTACTATGGGGTTACTACGGCCTTACTATGGGGTTACTATAGGGTTACTGTGGGCATACTATGCACTTACTATGGGGTTACTATGCAGTTACTACAGGGTTACAACAGGGTTACTATGCTATTACTATGGGATTGTTATGGGCTTACTATGGGCATACTATGCACTTACTATGGGGTTACTACAGACTTACTATAGGTTTACTATGGGGTTACTATAGGGTTACGATGCTATTACTATGGGGTTACTATGGGCATACTATGCAGTTACTACAGGTTTACTATGGGGTTACTATGGGGTTAGTATAGGGTTACTATGCTATTACTATGGGGTTAGTATAGGGTTACTATGCTATTACTATGGGGTTACTATAGGGTTACTATGCTATTACTAACGGGTTAGTTACCCATTACTATAGTTACTATATAGTTACTGTAGTATAGTTACTATAGGGTTACTATGGGCATACTATGCACTTACTATTGGGTTACTCTGCAGTTACTACAAAGTTACTATAGGTTTACTATGGGGGTACTATAGGGTTACTATGCTATTACTATGGGGTTGTTATGGGGTTACTATGGGCATACTATGCACTTACTATGGGGTTACTATGCAGTTACTACAGGTTTACTATGGGGTTACTATAGGGTTACTATGCTATTACTATGGGGTTGTTATGGGGTTACTATGGGAATACTATGCACTTACTATGGGGTTACTATGCAGTTACTACAGTTACTGTAGGTTTACTATGGGGTTACTATAGGCATACTATGCACTTACTATGGGGTTGTTATGGGGTTACTATGGGCACACTATGCACTTACTATGGGGTTACTATAGGTTTACTATGGGGTTACTATAGGGTTACTATACTATTACTATGGGATTGTTATGGGGTTACTATGGGCATACTATGCACTTACTATGGGGTTACTATGCAGTTACTACAGAGTTACTATAGGTTTACTATGGGGTTACTATAGGGTTACTATGCTATTACTATGGGGTTACTATGCAGTTACTACAGAGTTACTATAGGTTTACTATGGGGTTACTATAGGCATACTATGCACTTACTATGGGGTTGTTATGGGGTTACTATGGGCACACTATGCACTTACTATGGGGTTACTATGCTATTACTATGGGATTGTTATGGGGTTACTATGGGCATACTATGCACTTACTATGGGGTTACTATGCAGTTACTACAGAGTTACTATGGGGTTACTATGGGGTTACTATAGGATTAATATGCACTTACTATGGGGTTACTATGCAGTTACTATAGGCTTACTACAGGGTTACTATAGGTTTCCTATGGGGTTAGCATAGGATGTCTATGGGGTTACTATGGGGTTACTATAGGTTTACTATGAGGTTAGCATAGGATTTCTATGCAGTTACTACAGGTTTACTATGAGGTTAGCATAGGTTTACTATAGGTTTACTACGGGGTTACTATAGGTTTACTATGGGGTTACTAAAGGGTTGCTATGGGCATACTACGCTATTACTATAGGATTACTATGCAGTTACTACAGAGTTACTATAGGTTTACTATGCGGTTACTACAGGTTTACTATGAGGTTAGCATATGTTTACTATGGGGTTACTATGCAGTTACTATAGGATTACTATGGGGTTACTATAGGTTTACTATGGGGTTAGCACAGGTATGCTATGGGGTTACTATAGGTTTACTATGGGGTTAGCACAGGTTTGCTATGGGGTTACTATAGGTTTACTATGGGGTTAGCACAGGTTTGCTATGGGGTTACTATAGATTTACTATGGGGTTAGCACAGGTTTGCTATGGGGTTACTATAGGTTTACTATGAGGTTAGCACAGATTTACTATGGGGTTAGCAGGTTAGCTATGGGGTTACTATAGGTTTACTATGGGGTTAGCACAGGTTTGCTATGGGGTTACTATAGGTTTACTATGGGGTTAGCACAGGTTTACTATGGGGTTACTATAGGTTTACTAAGGGGTTAGCACAGGTTAGCTATGGGGTTACTATAGGTTTACTATGGGGTTAGCACAGGTTTGCTATGGGGTTACTATAGGTTTACTATGGGGTTAGCACAGGTTTGCTATGGGGTTACTATGAGGTTAGCATTGGTTTACTATGGGGTTACTATAGGTTTGCTATGGGGTTACTATAGGTTTACTATGGGGTTAGCACAGGTTAGCTATGGGGTTACTATAGATTTACTATGAGGTTAGCATAGGTTTGCTATGGGGTTACTATAGGTTTACTATGAGGTTAGCACAGGTTTGCTATGGGGTTACTATAGATTTACTATGGGGTTACTATAGGTTTACTATGGGGTTAGCACAGGTTTGCTATGGGGTTACTATAGGTTTACTATGGGGTTAGCACAGGTTTGCTATGGGGTTAGCACAGGTTAGCTATGGGGTTAGCACAGGTTTGCTATGGGGTTACTATAGGTTTACTATGGGGTTAGCACAGGTTTGCTATGGGGTTACTATAGGTTTACTATGGGGTTAGCACAGGTTAGCTATGGGGTTACTATAGATTTACTATGGGGTTAGCACAGGTTTGCTATGGGGTTACTATAGATTTACTATGGGGTTAGCACAGGTTTGCTATGGGGTTACTATAGGTTTACTATGGGGTTAGCACAGATTTACTATGGGGTTACTATAGGTTTACTATGGGGTTAGCACAGGTTAGCTATGGGGTTACTATAGGTTTACTATGGGGTTAGCACAGGTTTGCTATGGGGTTACTATAGATTTACTATGGGGTTAGCACAGGTTTGCTATGGGGTTACTATAGGTTTACTATGGGGTTAGCACAGGTTAGCTATGGGGTCACTATAGGTTTACTATGGGGTTAGCACAGGTTAGCTATGGGGTCACTATAGGTTTACTATGGGGTTAGCACAGGTTAGCTATGGGGTTACTATAGGTTTACTATGGGGTTAGCACAGGTTAGCTATGGGGTTACTATAGATTTACCCCTTCAACCTCTCAATGGGGGTGCCCCCCAGCACCCCCCAACTCACCCTCCACCACTTTGATGGGGTGCAGGTCCGAGGGCAGCCGGGAGTTGATGTGGAAAATCTTCTGCGCGTTCCAGATCATGCGGAGCAGGTTACAGGGGAGCACGACCTGGGGGGGGAGACCCCAAAATGGGGTTCAGGACCTCAAAAATGGGGCTCAGGACCTCAAAAATGGGGCTCAGCACCCCCAAAATAGGGGATAGGACCTCAAAAATGGGGCTCAGCACCCCAAAAATGGGGTTCAGGACCTCAAAAATGGGGTGTAAGAGCCAAAAATGGGGTTCAGGACCCACAAAACGGGGTTCATGATCCCCAAAATAGGGGATAGGACCTCAAAAATGGGGTGTAAGAGCCAAAAATGGGGTTCAGGACCCACAAAACGGGGTTCATGATCCCCAAAATAGGGGATAGGACCTCAAAAATGGGGTGTAAGAGCCAAAAATGGGGTTCAGGACCCACAAAACGGGGTTCATGATCCCCAAAATAGGGGATAGGACCTCAAAAATGGGGTGTAAGAGCCAAAAATGGGGTTCAGGACCCACAAAACGGGGTTCATGATCCCCAAAATAGGGGATAGGACCTCAAAAATGGGGTGTAAGAGCCAAAAATGGGGTTCAGGACCCACAAAGTAAGGCATAGGAGCTCAAAAATGGGGCTCAGCACCTCAAAAATGGGGTTCAGGACCTCCAAACTGGGGTTCAGGACCCACAAAATAGGGGATAGGACCTCAAAAATGGGGTTCAGGACCTCCAAACTGGGGTTCAGGACCCACAAAATAGGGGATAGGACCTCAAAAATGGGGCTCAGGACCTCAAAAATGGGGTTCAGGACCCACAAAATAGGGGATAGGACCTCAAAAATGGGGCTCAGCACCTCAAAAATGGGGTTCAGGACCCACAAAGTAAGGCATAGGAGCTCAAAAATGGGGCTCAGCACCTCAAAAATGGGGTTCAGGACCTCCAAACTGGGGTTCAGGACCCACAAAATAGGGGATAGGACCTCAAAAATGGGGCTCAGGACCTCAAAAATGGGGTTCAGGACCTCAAAAATGGGGTTCAGGACCCACAAAATAGGGGATAGGACCTCAAAAATGGGGCTCAGGACCTCAAAAATGGGGTTCAGGACCTCAAAAATGGGGTTCAGGACCCACAAAATAGGGGATAGGACCTCAAAAATGGGGCTCAGGACCTCAGGGTTTAGGAGGTCAAAAAAGGGGTTCCCCCCCCCATGGATCCCCCCTGCCCCTCCTCCACGGATCCCCCCATTCCCTGTGTTCCCCCCTTCTGCCCTCCCCCACCTTGCTGTCCCTGGTGGGAAGATGAGGATCCCCCATTGCCCATCCCCCACCCCATGGATCCCATCCCCCCCATCCCCCCCCATGGATCCCCTCCCCCACCTTGCTGTCCCCGGTGGGGAAGATGAGGATCCCCCATCCCCCCCCATGGATCCCATCCCCCCCATGGATCCCCTCCCCCACCCCATTGCCCATCCCCCACCCCATGGATCCCATCCCCCCCATCCCCCCCCCATCCCCCATCCCCCACTCCATGGATCCCCTCCCCCACCTTGCTGTCCCCCGTAGGGAAGATGAGGATCCCCCATTGCCCATCCCCCACCCCATGGATCCCCCATCCCCCCCCATGGTTCCCCTCCCCCACCTTGCTGTCCCCTGTTGGGAAGATGAGGATCCCCCATCCCCCCCCCCATGGATCCCATCCCCCCCCTCCCCCACCCCATGGATCCCCTCCCCCACCTTGCTGTTCCCAGTGGGGAAGATGAGGATCCCCCCATTGCCCATCCCCCACCCCATGGATCCCATCCCCCCCCATTGCCCATCCCCCCCCCATGGACCCCCCCATCCCCCACCTTGCTGTCCCCGGTGGGGAAGATGAGGATCCCCCATCCCCCCCCCATTGCCCATCCCCCACCCCATGGATCCCATCCCCCACCCCATAGATCCCCTCCCCCACCCCATGGATCCCCTCCCCCCCCCATGGATGCCCTCCCATCCCCCACCTTGCTGTCCCCGGTTGGGAAGATGAGGATCCCCCATCCCCCCCCCCATTGCCCATCCCCCACCCCATGGATCCCATCCCCCCCCCATTGCCCATCCCCCACCCCATGGACCCCCTCCCCCACCTTGCTGTTCCCAGTGGGGAAGATGAGGATCCCCCATTGCCCATCCCCCACCCCATGGATCCCATTGCCCCCATGGATCCCATCCCCCACCCGATGGATCCCCTCCCCCCCCCATGGTTCCCCTCCCCTCCCCCACCTTGCTGTCCCCTGTTGGGAAGATGAGGATCCCCCATCCCCCCCCCATTGCCCATCCCCCACCCCATGGATGCCCCCCCATCCCCCACCTTGCTGTCCCCGGTGGGGAAGATGAGGATCCCCCATCCCCCACCCCATGGATCCCATCCCCCCCCCATCCCCCATCCCCCACCCCATGGATCCCCTCCCCCACCTTGCTGTCCCCGGTTGGGAAGGTGAGGATCCCCCCATCCCCCCCCCATCCCCCATCCCCCCCATCGCCCATCCCCCACCCCATGGTTCCCCTCCCCCACCTTGCTGTCCCCGGTGGGGAAGATGAGGATCCCCCATCCCCCACCCCATGGATCCCCTCCCCTCCCCCACCTTGCTGTTCCCAGTGGGGAAGATGAGGATCCCCCATCCCCCACCCCATGGATCCCCTCCCCTCCCCCACCTTGCTGTTCCCAGTGGGGAAGATGAGGATCCCCCATCCCCCACCCCATGGATCCCATCCCCCCCCCATTGCCCATCCCCCCCCCCATGGTTCCCCTCCCCTCCCCCACCTTGCTGTCCCCGGTGGGGAAGATGACCCTGAGCACCTCGCGGTCCTCCCGCATCCTCTCGAATTCCCGCTCCAGCTCGTTCTGGACGTGAGCGTTGGACAGGAGCTCCTTGACCAGCTCCTCCTGCAGCGTCCGCCGCAGCGCCCGCTCGTTGCTGCAGTCAAAGCGGAATCTATGGGGCAGGACAGAAAGGGGTCAGTGTGGGGCAGGAGAGAAAGGGGTCAGTGTGGGGCAGGAGAGAAAGGGGTCAGTGTGGGGCAGGAGAGAAAGGGGTCAGTGTGGGGCAGGAGAGAAAGGGGTCAGTGTGGGGCAGGAAAGGGGTCAGTGTCCCAGCTCCTCCTGCAGCGTCCGCCGCAGCGCCCGCTCGTTGCTGCAGTCAAAGCGGAATCTATGGGGCAGGACAGAAAGGGGTCAGTGTGGGGCAGGAGAGAAAGGGGTCAGTGTGGGGCAGGAGAGAAAGGGGTCAGTGTGGGGCAGGAGAGAAAGGGGTCAGTGTGGGGCAGGAGAGAAAGGGGTCAGTGTGGGGCAGGAAAGGGGTCAGTGTCCCAGCTCCTCCTGCAGCGTCCGCCGCAGCGCCCGCTCGTTGCTGCAGTCAAAGCGGAATCTATGGGGCAGGAGAGAAAGGGCTCAGTGTGGGGCAGGAGAGAAAGGGGTCAGTGTGGGGCAGGAGAGAAAGGGGTCAGTGTGGGGCAGGAAAGGGGTCAGTGTGGGGCAGGAAAGGGGTCAGTGTGGGGCAGGAGGGAAAGGGGTCAGTGTGGGGCAGGAAAGGGGTCAGTGTGGGGCAGGAGAGAAAGGGGTCAGTGTGGGGCAGGAGAGAAAGGGGTCAGTGTGGGGCAGGAAAGGGGTCAGTGTGGGGCAGGAGGGAAAGGGCTCAGTGTGGGGCAGGAGAGAAAGGGGTCAGTGTGGGGCAGGAAAGGGGTCAGTGTGGGGCAGGAGAGAAAGGGGTCAGTGTGGGGCAGGAGAGAAAGGGCTCAGTGTGGGGCAGGAGAGAAAGGGGTCAGTGTGGGGCAGGAGAGAAAGGGGTCAGTGTGGGGCAGGAAAGGGCTCAGTGTGGGGCAGGAGAGAAAGGGGTCAGTGTGGGGCAGGAGAGAAAGGGGTCAGTGTGGGGCAGGAGAGAAAGGGCTCAGTGTGGGGCAGGAGAGAAAGGGGTCAGTGTGGGGCGGGAGAGAAAGGGGTCAGTGTGGGGCGGGAGAGAAAGGGGTCAGTGTGGGGCGGGAGAGAAAGGGGTCAGTGTGGGGCAGGAGAGAAAGGGGTCAGTGTGGGGCAGGAGAGAAAGGGGTCAGTGTGGGGCAGGAAAGGGGTCAGTGTCCCAGCTCCTCCTGCAGCGTCCGCCGCAGCGCCCGCTCGTTGCTGCAGTCAAAGCGGAATCTATGGGGCAGGAGAGAAAGGGCTCAGTGTGGGGCAGGAGAGAAAGGGGTCAGTGTGGGGCAGGAAAGGGGTCAGTGTGGGGCAGGAGAGAAAGGGGTCAGTGTGGGGCAGGACAGAAAGGGGTCAGTGTGGGGCAGGAAAGGGGTCAGTGTGGGGCGGGAGAGAAAGGGGTCAGTGTGGGGCAGGAGAGAAAGGGGTCAGTGTGGGGCAGGAAAGGGGTCAATGTGGGGCAGGAAAGGGGTCAATGTGGGGCAGGAAAGGGGTCAGCATCCACCGCATCACCCGCTCGTTGCTGCAGTCAAACCTGAACCTGGATGTGTGGGGCAGGAAAGGGGTCAATGTGGGGCAGGGAACATGGGGGGAGGGAAAGGGGTCAATGTGGGGCAGGAAAGAGGTCAATGTGGGGCAGGAAAGAGGTCAATGTGGGGCAGGAAAGGGGTCAGCATCCGTTGCAGCGCCTGCTCGTTGCTGCAGTCAAACCTGAACCTGGATGTGTGGGGCAGGAAAGGGGTCAATGTGGGGCAGGAAAGGGCTCAGTGTGGGGCAGGAAAGGGGTCAATGTGGGGCAGGAAAGAGGTCAATGTGGGGCAGGAAAGGGGTCAATGTGGGGCAGGAAAGGGGTCAGTGTGGGGCAGGAAAGGGGTCAGTGTGGGGCAGGAAAGAGGTCAATGTGGGGCAGGAAAGGGGTCAGCATCCACCGCATCGCCCGCTCGTTGCTGCAGTCAAACCTGAACCTGGATGTGTGGGGCAGGAAAGGGGTCAATGTGGGGCAGGGAACATGGGGGGAGGGAAAGGGGTCAATGTGGGGCAGGAAAGAGGTCAATGTGGGGCAGGAAAGAGGTCAATGTGGGGCAGGAAAGGGGTCAGCATCCGTTGCAGCGCCTGCTCGTTGCTGCAGTCAAACCTGAACCTGGATGTGTGGGGCAGGAAAGGGGTCAATGTGGGGCAGGAAAGGGCTCAGTGTGGGGCAGGAAAGGGGTCAATGTGGGGCAGGAAAGAGGTCAATGTGGGGCAGGAAAGGGGTCAATGTGGGGCAGGAAAGGGGTCAGTGTGGGGCAGGAAAGGGGTCAGTGTGGGGCAGGAAAGAGGTCAATGTGGGGCAGGAAAGGGGTCAGCATCCACCGCATCGCCCGCTCGTTGCTGCAGTCAAACCTGAACCTGGATGTGTGGGGCAGGAAAGGGGTCAATGTGGGGCAGGGGAACATGGGGGGAGGGAAAGGGTCAATGTGGGGCAGGAAAGAGGTCAATGTGGGGCAGGAAAGAGGTCAATGTGGGGCAGGAAAGGGGTCAGCATCCGTTGCAGCGCCTGCTCGTTGCTGCAGTCAAACCTGAACCTGGATGTGTGGGGCAGGAAAGGGGTCAATGTGGGGCAGGAAAGGGGTCAGTGTGGGGCAGGAAAGAGGTCAATGTGGGGCAGGAAAGGGGTCAATGTGGGGCAGGAAAGAGGTCAATGTGGGGCAGGAAAGGGGTCAGCATCCACCGCATCGCCCGCTCGTTGCTGCAGTCAAACCTGAACCTGGATGTGTGGGGCAGGAAAGGGGTCAATGTGGGGCAGGAGGGAAGATGGGGGGCACCAAGGGGGACACAAGAACTTGGGGGGCACCAAGTTGAGCTCCACCACGCTCAGAAGCGGCTCAACCCCACCTCCTCCCCATAGCCCATCTCCCCATAACCTCTTCCCCATAACCAACCCCAGCTGCCCCCTAAGTTCTCTTCCCCATAACCAACCGCAGCTGCCCCCTAAGTTCTGTCCCCCATAACCAACCCCAGCTGCCCCCCAAGTTCTCTTCCCCACAACCAACCCAGCTGCCCCCTAAGTTCTCTCCCCCCACCCAACCCCAGCTGCCCCCCAACTTCTCTCCCCCCCAACCCCAGCTGCCCCCCAAGTTCTCTTCCCCACAACCAACCCCAGCTGCCCCCTAAGTTCTGTCCCCATAACCAACCCCAGCTGCCCCCTAAGTTCTGTCCCCCATAACCAACCCCAGCTGCCCCCCAACTTCTCTTCCCCATAACCAACCCCAGCTGTCCCCCAACTTCTCTTCCCCACAACCAACCCCAGCTGCCCCCCAAGTTCTGTCCCCACAACCAACCCCAGCTGCCCCCTAAGCTCTGCCCCCACAACCAACCGCAGCTGCCCCCCAAGTTCTCTTCCCCATAACCAACCCCTACTGCCAACTAAGTTCTGTCCCCACAACCAACCCCTACTGCCCCCTAAGTTCTCTTCCCCCCAACCGCAGCTGCCCCCCAAGTTCTCTTCCCCATAACCAACCGCAGCTGCCCCCCAACTTCTCCCTCCCCCCAACCGCAGCTGCCCAAGTTCTGTCCCCCATAACCAACCCCAGCTGCCCCCCAAGTTCTCTTCCCCACAACCAACCCCAGCTGCCCCCCAACTTCTCCCTCCCCCCAACCCCAGCTGCCCCCCAAGTTCTCTTCCCCATAACCAACCCCAGCTGCCCCCCAAGTTCTCTTCCCCACAACCAACCCCAGCTGCCCCCTAAGTTCTCTTCCCCACAACCAACCGCAGCTGCCCCCCAAGTTCTCTTCCCCACACCCAACCCCAGCTGCCCCCCAAGTTCTCTCCCACACCCAACCCCAGCTGCCCCCCAAGTTCACCCCCCCCCCCGTTCTGCCCCCTTACTTCTTCTCGAAGGCCTTGTTGGAGGCCTTGAGCGTGGCGAGGTTCTGGAACTCCACGCTCTCGCCCCCCAGCCCGTCCTCCCCATAGCGCAGCTGCACCACCTGGTTGATGGAGTTCCGCACCGTGGCGTCGTACTTCACCATCACCGACTCCATGGACTTGATCAGCCGGCGCTGGATGTAACCTGGGGGGCGGAGGGAGGGAGGGGTCATGGGGGGACTTGGGGGGCGGAGGGAGAGGGGGGACTTGGGGGGTGGAGTGGGGATGGGGGTGGAGGAGAGGGGGGACTTGGGGGGCGGAGTGGGGATGGGGTGGAGGGAGAAGGGGGACTTGGGGGGTGGAGTGGGGCTGGGGGGAGTTGGGGGTGGAGAGAGGGGGGACTTGGGGGGCGGAGAGGTAATGGGGGGGTTGGGGGGCAGAGAGGGGATGGGGGGTGGAGGGAGAGGGGGGACTTGGGGGGTGGAGTGGGGATGGGGGGTGGAGTGGGGCTGGGGGGAGTTGGGGGGCAGAGTGGGATTGGGGGTGGAGGGAGAGGGGGGACTTGGGGGGTGGAGTGGGATGGGGGGGTTGGGGGGCAGAGAGGGGATGGGGGGGTTGGGAGGTGGAGGGAGAGGAGGGACTTGGGGGGCAGAGTGGGATTGGGGGGACTCGGGGGGTGGAGAGGGGATGGGGGGTGGAGGGAGAGGGGGGACTTGGGGGGTGGAGTGGGGATGGGGGGGATGGAGTGGGGCTGGGGGGAGTTGGGGGTGGAGAGAGGGGGGACTTGGGGGGCGGAGTGGGATTAGGGGGAGTTGGGGGGCAGAGCGGTGATGGGGGGGCAGGAGGGGGCTGGGGGGGCTTGATGGACCCCAAAACCCCCTTTAACCCCCCCAAGACACATGTGGGGCAGACTCCATCACCCCAAACCCCCTTTAACCCCCCTAAGACACATGTGGGGCAGACTCCATCACCCCCAAACCCCCTTTAACCCCCCAAGACACATGTGGGGCAGACTCCATCACCCCCAAACCCCCTTTAACCCCCCCAAGACACATGTGGGGCAGACTCCATCACCCCCAAACCCCCTTTAACCCCCCTAAGACACATGTGGGGCAGACTCCATCACCCCCAAACCCCCTTTAACCCCCCTAAGACACATGTGGGGCAGACTCCATCACCCCCAAACCCCCTTTAACCCCCCTAAGACACATGTGGGGCAGACTCCATCACCCCCAAACCCCCTTTAACCCCCCCAAGACACATGTGGGGCAGACTCCATCACCCCAAACCCCCTTTAACCCCCCCAAGACACATGTGGGGCAGACTCCATCACCCCCAAACCCCCTTTAACCCCCCTAAGACACATGTGGGGCAGACTCCATCACCCCCAAACCCCCTTTAACCCCCCTAAGACACATGTGGGGCAGACTCCATCACCCCCAAACCCCCTTTAACCCCCCCAAGACACATGTGGGGCAGACTCCATCACCCCCAAACCCCCTTTAACCCCCCAAGACACATGTGGGGCAGACTCCATCACCCCCAAACCCCCTTTAACCCCTTCAAGACACATGTGGGGCAGACTCCATCACCCCCAAACCCCCTTTAACCCCCCTAAGGCACATGTGGGGCAGACTCCATCACCCCAAACCCCCTTTAACCCCCCCAAGACACATGTGGGGCAGACTCCATCACCCCCAAACCCCCCTTAACCCCCCAAGACACATGTGGGGCAGACTCCATCACCCCAAACCCCCTTTAACCCCCCTAAGACACATGTGGGGCAGACTCCATCACCCCAAACCCCCTTTAACCCCCCCAAGACACATGTGGGGCAGACTCCATCACCCCCAAACCCCCTTTAACCCCCCCAAGACACATGTGGGGCAGATCCCATCCACCCCAAACCCCCTTTAACCCCCCTAAGACACATGTGGGGCAGACTCCATCACCCCATACCCCCTTTAACCCCCCTAAGACACATGTGGGGCAGACTCCATCACCCCCAAACCCCCTTTAACCCCCCTAAGACACATGTGGGGCAGACTCCATCACCCCATACCCCCTTTAACCCCCCTAAGACACATGTGGGGCAGACTCCATCACCCCCAAACCCCCTTTAACCCCCCTAAGACACATGTGGGGCAGACTCCATCACCCCCAAACCCCCTTCAACCCCCCAAGACACACGTGGGGCAGATCCCATCCACCCCAAACCCCCTTTAACCCCCCTAAGACACATGTGGGGCAGACTCCATCACCCCCAAACCA
>NW_026893070.1:0-2500 GCF_033815535.1 Pezoporus flaviventris
GCCTCCTGCTCCTGCTCTGCTGCTCTGCTCCTGCTCTGCTCTGCTCCTGCTCCTGCTCTGCTCCTGCTCTCTGCTCCTGCTCTGCTCCTGCTCTGCTCCTGCTCCTGCTCCTGCTCTGCTCCTGCTCCTGCTCCTGCTCCTGCTCCTGCTCTGCTCCTGCTCCTGCTCCCTGCTCCTGCTCCTGCTCCTGCTCCTGCTCTGCTCCTGCTCCTGCTCTGTCCTGCTCCTGCTCCTGCTCCTGCTCCTGCTCCTGCTCCTGCTCTGCTCCTGCTCCTGCTCCTGCTCCTGCTCCTGCTCCTGCTCTGCTCCTGCTCCTGCTCCTGCTCTGCTCCTGCTCCTGCTCCTGCTCTGCTCCTGCTCCTGCTCCTGCTCTGCTCTGCTCCTGCTCCTGCTCTGCTCCTGCTCCTGCTCCTGCTCCTGCTCCTGCTCTGCTCCTGCTCCTGCTCCTGCTCTGCTCCTGCTCCTGCTCTGCTCCTGCTCCTGCTCCTGCTCTGCTCCTGCTCCTGCTCCTGCTCCTGCTCCTGCTCTGCTCCTGCTCCTGCTCCTGCCTCTGCTCCTGCTCCTGCTCCTGCTCCTGCTCCTGCTCCTGCTCTGCTCGCTCTCTGCTCCTGCTCTGCTCCTGCTCCTGCTCCTGCTCTGCTCCTGCTCCTGCTCCTGCTCTGCTCCTGCTCTGCCTCCTGCTCCTGCTCCTGCTCCTGCTCTGCTCCTGCTCCTGCTCTGCTCCTGCTCCTGCTCCTGCTCCTGCTCTGCTCCTGCTCCTGCTCTGCTCCTGCTCCTGCTCCTGCTCTGCTCCTGCTCTGCTCCTGCTCCTGCTCCTGCTCCTGCTCCTGCTCCTGCTCTGCTCCTGCTCCGCTCCTGCTCTGCTCCTGCTCCTGCTCCTGCTCCTGCTCCTGCTCCTGCTCTGCTCCTGCTCCCTGCTCCTGCTCCTGCTCTGCTCCTGCTCCTGCCTCTGCTCCTGCTCCTGCTCCTGCTCCTGCTCCTGCTCCTGCTCCTGCTCTGCTCCTGCTCCTGCTCCTGCTCCTGCTCCTGCTCCTGCTCCTGCTCCTGCTCCTGCTCCTGCTCTCTCCTGCTCTGCTCCTGCTCCTGCTCCTGCTCCTGCTCTGCTCTGCTCCTGCTCCTGCTCCTGCTCTGCTCCTGCTCTGCTCCTGCTCCTGCTCCTGCCTCCTGCTCCTGCTCCTGCTCCTGCTCCTGCTCCTGCTCCTGCCTCTGCTCCTGCTCCTGCTCCTTGCTCCTGCTCCTGCCTCTGCTCCTGCTCCTGCTCCTGCCTCCTGCTCCTGCTCCTGCTCCTGCTCCTGCTCCTGCTCCTGCTCCTGCTCCTGCTCCTGCTCCTGCTCCTGCTCCTGCTCCTGCTCCTGCTCCTGCTCCTGCTCCTGCTCCTGCTCCTGCTCCTGCTCCTGCTCCTGCTCCTGCTCTGCTCCTGCTCCTGCTCCTGCTCCTGCTCTGCCTCCTGCTCCTGCTCCTGCTCTGCTCCTGCTCTGCTCCTGCTCCTGCTCCTGCTCCTGCTCCTGCTCCTGCTCTGCTCCTGCTCCTGCCTCTGCTCCTGCTCCTGCTCTGCTCCTGCTTCCTCTGCTCTGCTCCTGCTCTGCTCCTGCTCCTGCTCCTGCTCTGCTCCTGCTCCTGCTCTGCTCCTGCTCTGCTCCTGCTCCTGCTCCTGCTCCTGCTCCTGCTCCTGCTCTGCTCCTGCTCCTGCTCTGCTCCTGCTCCTGCTCCTGCTCCTGCTCCTGCTCCTGCTCCTGCTCCTGCTCCTGCTCTGCTCCTGCTCTGCTCCTGCTCCTGCTCTGCTCCTGCTCTGCTCCTGCCTGCTCCTGCTCCTGCTCCTGCTCCTGCTCCTGCTCCTGCTCCTGCTCCTGCTCCTGCTCCTGCTCCTGCTCCTGCTCCTGCTCCTGCTCCTGCTCCTGCTCTGCTCCTCTCTGCTCCTGCTCCTGCTCCTGCTCTGCTCCTGCTCCTGCTCCTGCTCCTGCTCTGCTCCTGCTCTGCTCCTGCTCTGCTCCTGCTCCTGCTCTGCTCCTGCTCCTGCTCCTGCTCTGCTCCTGCTCTGCTCCTGCTCCTGCTCCTGCTCCTGCTCCTGCTCCTGCTCCTGCTCCTGCTCCTGCTCCTGCTCCTGCTCCTGCTCCTGCTCCTGCTCTGCTCCTGCTCTGCTCCTGCTCCTGCTCCTGCTCCTGCTCCTGCTCTCCTGCTCTGCTCTGCTCCTGCTCTGCTCCTGCTCCGCTCCTGCTCCTGCTCCTGCTCTGCTCCTGCTCCTGCTCCTGCTCGTGCTCCTGCTCTGCTCCTGCTCCTGCTCCTGCTCTGCTCCTGCTCTGCCTCTGCTCCTGCTCCGCTCCCTGCTCTGCTCCTGCTCCTGCTCCTGCTCCTGCTCCTGCTCCGCTCCTGCTCCTGCTCCTGCTCTGCTCCTGCTCTGCTCCTGCTCTGCTCCTGCTCCTGCTCCTGCTCCTGCTCCGCTCCTGCTCCTGCTCCT
The DNA here is from genome assembly GCF_033815535.1 of Pezoporus flaviventris. NCBI lineage: Eukaryota > Metazoa > Chordata > Aves > Psittaciformes > Psittacidae > Pezoporus > Pezoporus flaviventris. The sequence continues at coordinate 2,456 of NW_026893070.1, forward strand.
GCTCTGCTCCTGCTCTGCTCCTGCTCTGCTCCTGCTCCTGCTCCT
>NW_026893070.1:5000-36581 GCF_033815535.1 Pezoporus flaviventris
CTCTGCTCCTGCTCCTGCTCTGCTCCTGCTTCTGCTCCTGCTCCTGCTCTGCCCCTGCCCCGGCTCCCTCTGCTCCTGCCCTGCTCCTCTCCTGCTCCTGCTCTGCTCCTGCTCCTGCTCTGCTCCTGCTCCTGCTCCTGCTCCTGCTCCTGCTCTGCTCCTGCTCCTGCTCTGCTCCTGCTCTGCTCCTGCTCTGCTCCTGCTCTTGCTCCTGCTCCTGCTCCTGCTCTGCTCCTGCTCCTGCTCCTGCTCCTGCTCTGCTCCTGCTCCTGCTCCTGCTCCTGCTCCTGCTCCTGCTCCTGCTCCTGCTCTGCTCCTGCTCCTGCCCCTTCCCCTGCTCCTGCTCTGCTCCTGCTCCTGCCTCTGCCACTTCCAGCCCTTCCCCTGCCCGCTCCGTGCACGTTCCCTGCCCATTCCCTGCCTGTCCCCTGCCCGTTCCCTCTCCATCCTCTGCCCGTTCCCTGCCCATTTCCTCCCCGTTCCCTACTTGTCCCTTCCCTGTTCCCTGCCCATTCCCATCCCATTCCCTCCCCATTTCTTGCCTATTCCCTCCCATTCCCTGCCATTCCCTCCCCATCCTCTGTCCATTCCCTGCCCATTTCCTCCCCGTTCCCAACTTGTCCCATCCCTGTTCCCTGCCCATTCCCATCCCATCCCCTGTCCATTCCCTTCCCTTTTTTTTGCCCATTCCCTCCCCATTGCTTGCCCATTCCTCTCCATCCTCTGCCCCTTTCCTCCCCGTTCCTACTTGTCCCTTCCCTGTTCCCTGCCCATTCCCATCCCATCCCCTGTCCATTCCCTCCTCATTTCTTGCCCATCCCCTGCCCATTCCATACCTGTTCCCTCCCTGTGCCCTGCCCGTCCCCTACCTTCTCCTGCCCATTCCCATCCCCACTCCCATTCCCATCCTGTCCCCCCCACCCCATTCCCATCCCATCCCTGTGCTCACAGTCCTTTCATTGAACCCCACCAGTGGAACGACCTTCTCCTGCCCATTCCCATATCCATTCCCTCCCTACCCCATTCCCATCCTGTCCACTACCCGCCCCTATCCATCCCATTGCCACCCCATTCCCATCCCATCCCTGTGCTCACAGTCCTTTCATTGAACCCCACCAGTGGAACGACCTTCTCCTGCCCATTCCCATACCCATTCCCTCCCTACCCCATTCCCACCCTGTCCACCACCCACCCCTATTCCCACCCCATTCCCATCCCAGTGCTCGCAGTGCTCTCATCGAACCCCACCAGCCAGATGACCTCCTGCCTATTCCCATCCTTTTCCCACCCCATCCCGGTGCTCGCAGTGCTCTCATTGAACCCCTCCAGCCGGATGACCTCCTGCCCGTTCCCGTCTCTATTCCAATCCCATTCCCACCCCATTGCTCACGGTGCTCTCATCGAACCCCGCCAGCCGGATGACCTCCTGCCCATTCCCCATCCCCATTCTCCCCCTATTCCCACCCCATTGCCCCCCCACCCCATTGCTCAGGGTGCTCTCATCAAACCCCGCCAGCCGGATGACCTCCTGCCCATTCCCCCCCCATTCCCATCCCATTCCCCCCCCATTCCCACCCCATTCCCCCCCCATTCCCACACCACCCCATTGCTCATGGTGCACTCATCGAACCCCGCCAGCCGGATGACCTCCTGCCATTCCCATCCCATTCCCATCCCATTCCCCCCCATTCCCACCCCATTCCCCCCCCATTCCCATCCCATTCCCCCCCCATTCCCACCCCATTCCCACCCTACCCCATTGCTCACGGTGCTCTCATCGAACCCCGCCAGCCGATGACCTCCTGCCCATTCCCATCCCATTCCACCCCATTCCCATCCCATTCCCACCCCATTCCCACCCCACCGCATTGCTCACGGTGCTCTCATCGAACCCCGCCAGCCGGATGACCTCTGCCCATTCCCACCCCATTCCCACCCCATTCCCATTCCCATCCCATTCCCACCCATTCCCATCCCATTCCCCCCCATTCCCACCCCATTGCCACCCACCCCATTGCTCATGGTGCACTCATCGAACCCGCCAGCCGGATGACCTCCTGCCCATTCCCATCCCATTCCCACCCCATTGCCACCCCATTGCCACCCCACTCCATTGCTCACGGTGCTCTCATCGAACCCCGCCAGCCGGATGACCCTCCTGCCCATTCCCATCCCATTCCCATCCCATTCCCCCCCCCATTGCCACCCCATTGCCACCCCACCCCATTGCTCACGGTGCTCTCATCGAACCCCGCCAGCCGGATGACCTTCTCCGCCATGGCCGCTCGCTGTGGGTCCCTCTCCACCGTCAGCAGCCGCGCTCCGGGGGCAGCACCCGCGCCAGCAGCACGGCCCCGTACCCGCAGGATGTGCCCAGCTCCAGCACCCGCCGCGGGCTCCGCGCGCTCAGCACCCGCTCCACCACGCGCCCTGCGGCAACGGGGACAGGCGAGGGCACCGGCGTCAGTGGGGACAGGGGATGGTGACGCCGATCCCATTGCCAGCGGGAGCAGGTGATGGGGGCAGTGACCAGCAGGGACAGGGCTTCCCGGTGGCACCGTGCGGTGTGGGGATGTGGGGCTGTGGTCCTGGCGTGGGGCTGTGGTGGCGGTGCCATGGCCGTGCCAATGGTGCCAAGGCCATGTCGGCAGTGCCGCGGCTGTGCCGACAGCATCACGACCATGGCAGTGATGCTGTGGCTACACCAATGGTGTCACAGCCATGGCAGTGGTGCCATGGCCATGTTGATGGTGCCAGGACCATACCAACAGTGCCATGGCCGTGCCAGTGGTACTGTGGCCGTGTCAACAGGGTCTCAGCCACACTAACAGCGCCATGGCCGTAACGACGATGCTGTAGCGGCGCCATGGGCCATGGTGTGACCATGTCAATGATTCCATGGCTATATTAATGGTGCCATGGCCACATCAATGGTGCCATGGCCGTGTCAAGAGTGCCATGGCCATGTCAGTGATGCTATGGCCATATTAATGGTGCCGTGGCCATGTCAATGATGCCGTGATCATGTCAATGGTGCCATGGCCATATTAGTGGTGCAATGGCCATGTCAATGGTGCTATGGCTGTATTAATGGTGCCATGGCCATGTCAATGGTGCTATGGCTGTGTTAATGGTGCCAAGGCCATGTCAATGGTGCTGTGGCCATGTCAATGATGCTATGGCCATATTAATGGTGCCATGGCCATATTAATGGTGCCATGTCCATGTCAATGATGCCGTGATCATGTCAATGGTGCCATGGCCATATTAGTGGTGCAATGGCCATGTCAATTGTGCCATGGCCGTGTTAATGGTGCCATGGCCGTGTTAATGGTGCCATGGCCGTATTAATGGTGCCATGGCCATGTCAATGGTGCTGTGGCCATAACAATGATGCCATAATGATGTCAATGATGCCATGGCCATGTCAATGATGCCATGGCCATGTCAATGGTGCTATGGCCATGACAATGATGCCATAACCATTTCAATGATGCCATGGCCATGTCAATGGTGCTATGGCCATGACAATGATGCCATAACCATCTCAGTGGTGCTGTGGCCATGCCAATGATGCCGTGGCAATGTCAATGGTGCTGTGGCCATGCCAATGATGCCGTGGCCATGTCAATGGGGCTGTGGCCATGCCACTGGTGCCGTGGCAATGTCAATGGTGCTGTGGCCATGTCAATGATGCCGTGGCCATGCCAATGATGCCGTGGCAATGTCAATGGTGCTGTGGCCATGTCAATGATGCCGTGGCCATGCCAATGATGCCGTGGCAATGTCAATGGTGCTGTGGCCATGCCAATGATGCCGTGGCAATGTCAATGGTGCTGTGGCCATGTCAATGATGCCATGGCCATGCCAGTGGTGCCGTGCCCGCGCCGTTGCCGCCGGTGCTGACCTTTGTCGGGCCCCACGCAGCTGAGGTGCTCGCAGCGGCGGCTCACTGGTCGAGGGTGAGCAGCACGTGGCGGGGGTCGCCGGGCACCGCGTGCGTCAGCAGGTACTGGAGGGCGCGGTGCTCGCGCGGTGCGGAGCTGAGCCGGTCCGCAGCCAGCCCAGCGCCACCCGCGCCAGCAGCACCGCATAGTGCCGGGAGCGCAGCGCCAGCGCCAGCACCAGCGGCACAAACGCCAGCGCGATGGCCACCGACACCATGGGGCTGCACTGGGGGAGAGCCACGGATGGACCCACAGACACACACAGCCCAGAGCAAACACAGCCCCAGAGCAAACACAGCCCCAGAGCAAACACAGCCCCATAGCAAACACAGACCCATAGACACACACAGCCCCATAGCAAACACAGCCCCAGAGCAAACACAGCCCCATAGCAAACACAGACCCAGAGCAAACACAGACCCATAGCCACACACAGCCCCATAGCCACACACAGCCCCAGGCAACCACAGCCCCAGAGCAAACACAGCCCCATACAAACACAGACCCATAGACACACACAGCCCCATAGCAAACACAGCCCCAGAGCAAACACAGCCCCATAGCCACACACAGCCCCAGAGCAAACACAGCCCCATAGACACACACAGCCCATAGCCACACACAGCCCCAGAGCAAACACAGCCCCAGAGCAAACACAGCCCCATAGCCACACACAGCCCCATAGCAAACACAGCCCCATAGCAAACACGGCCCCATAGTAAACACGGCCCCATAGTAAACACGGCCCCATAGCAAACACAGCCCCATAGACCACACACAGCCCCATAGCCACACACAGCCCCATAGCAAACACAGCCCCATAGCAAACACGGCCCCATAGACACACACAGCCCCATAGCAAACACAGCCCCATAGACACACACAGCCCCATAGCAAACACAGCCCCATAGCAAACACTGCCCCACAGGCATCATTTGTGCCATGAGCTGCAGTGCTCTGCACCCCTGCAGAGCCTCCTCCCCACACCAGTGCCCCCCAGCCTGCCCCCCACCCCCCAGATCCTGCCCCTGCACCCACACCCGGGGGCTTGGGGGTCCCCGGGTGCAGCAAGGGGCGGGGGGGCACGTACCTGGTCCCAGGCTGCGGGCAGGAGGCTGGGAATGGGCAGGATGCTGGGAGCAGGGACTGGGAGCAGGATCGGGAGCAGGAGCAGGAGCAGGAGCAGGAGCAGGATCTCTCTCCGAAGGCTGGGATCGGGATCAGGATCGGGAGCACTCGGTGCTGTCGGGATCGGGATCAGGATCGGGAGCACTCGGTGCTGTCGGGATCGGGATCAGGATCGGGAGCACTCGGTGCTGTCGGGATCGGGATCAGGATCGGGAGCACTCGGTGCTGTCGGGATCGGGAGCAGGATCCGGAGCACTCGGTGCTATCGGGATCAGGATCGGGAGCACTCGGTGCTGTCGGGATCGGGATCAGGATCGGGAGCACTCGGTGCTGTCGGGATCAGGATCAGGATCGGGATCTCTCGGTGCTGTTGGGATCAGGATCAGGATCGGGAGCACTCGGTGCTGTCAGGAGCAGGAGCAGGATCAGGATCAGGAGCACTCGGTGCTGTCGGGATCAGGAGCAGGAGCACTCGGTGCTGTCGGGATCAGGAGCAGGATCAGGATCGGGATCTCTCTGGGCTGTTGGGATCAGGATGTCTCCGAAGGCTGGGATCAAGAGCAGGACTGTGAGCACTCGGTGCTGTCGGGATCAGGATCAGGATCAGGAGCACTCGGTGCTGTCGGGATCAGGATCAGGAGCTGGGATCAGGGATCAGGATCTCAAGGAAGGCTGGGATCAGGAGAAGGATCGAGAGCAGTTGGTGCTGTTGAGAGCGAGATCAGGATGAAGAGCTGGGATCAGGATCACGATGGGGACCAGGATCAGGACTAGGACCAGAATCAGGATCAGGACTGGGTCAGGATCAGGATCAGGACCGGGATCAGGATCAGGATGGGGACCAGGATCAGGACTAGACCAGAATCAGGATCAGGACCAGGATCAGGACCAGGATCAGGACTGGGTCAGGATCAGAATCAGGATCAGGACCAGGACCGGGTCAGGATCAGGACCAGGATGGGGATCAGGATCAGTACGGGTCAGGATCAGTACCAGGATCAGGATCAGGACCAGGACCGGGTCAGGGATCAATACCAGGACCAGGATGAGGACCAGGATCAGGAACCAGGATGAGACCAGGATCAGGACCAGGATGGGGACCAGGATGGAGGATGGGGACCGGGATCTCTCTGTGCTGGGCTCCGGCGCTGCCGCCGCTCTCAATAATTGATGGAGCCGCGGCTCCAGCTCCGGTTACCGCGGAGTGGGGCCAGGCTGGGGGGGCTGGGACCGGGGGGTGCGGGTTTGGGGGGTGCGGGTTTGGGGATGCATTTTTGGGGGTGCAGGTTTTGGGGTGCAGGGTGGCAGGAGCAGGTTTTGGGTGCAGGTTTTGGAGGTGCAGGTTTGGAGGTGCAGGTTTGGAGGTGCAGGTTTGGGGGTGCAGCTGGGGGGTGCAGGTTTGGGGTGCAGGTTTTGGGGTGCAGGGTGGCAGGAGCAGGTTTTGGGTGCAGGTTTGGAGGTGCAGGTTTGGAGGTGCAGGTTTGGGGGTGCAGGTTTTGGGGTGCAGGTTTTGGGGTGCAGCTTTGGGGGTGCAGGTTTTGGGGTGCAGGTTTTGGGGTGCAGCTTTGGGGGTGCAGGTTTTGGGGTGCAGGTTTTGGGGTGCAGCTTTGGGGTGCAGGTTTTGGGGTGCAGGTTTTGGGGTGCAGCTTTGGGGGGTGCAGGTTTGGGGGTGCAGGTTTTGGGGTGCAGCTTTGGAGGTGCAGGTTTTGGGGTGCAGGTTTTGGGGTGCAGGTTTTGGGGTGCAGCTTTGGGGGTGCAGGTTTTGGGGTGCAGGTTTTGGGGTGCAGCTTTGGGGGGTGCAGGTTTTGGGGTGCAGCTTTGGAGGTGCAGGTTTTGGGGTGCAGGTTTGCGGGTGCAGCTTTGGAGGTGCAGGTTTTGGAGGTGCAGGTTTGGGGGTGCAGGTTTGGAGGGTGCAGGTTTGGGGGTGCAGGTTTTGGGTGCAGTTTTGGAGGTGCAGGTTTGGAGGTGCAGGTTTGGAGGTGCAGGTTTGAGGTGCAGGTTTTGGGGTGCAGGGTGGCAGGAGCAGGTTTTGGGGTGCAGCTTTGGAGGTGCAGGTTTTGGGTGCAGGTTTTGGGGTGCAGGTTTGGGGGTGCAGGTTTGGGGGGTGCAGGTTTGGAGGGGCAGGTTTTGGAGGTGCAGGTTTTGGAGGTGCAGGTTTTGGGGTGCAGGTTTGGGGTGCAGCTTTGGAGGTGCAGGTTTTGGGGTGCAGGTTTTGGGGGTGCAGCTTTGGAGGTGCAGGTTTTGGAGGTGCAGGTTTGGGGGTGCAGGTTTTGGAGGTGCAGGTTTTGGGGTGCAGGTTTTGGGTGCAGGTTTGGAGGTGCAGGTTTTGGGGTGCAGGGTGACAGGAGCAGGTTTTGGGGGGCTCAGGAGGGTTCAGGGACCCCCCCGCAGCCCGGGGTCAGCCCCCCAGCTCAGGGGGCATCACAAAGCAGGGGCTGTTCATTGGGTGCGAGCGGGGATCGCTCCTCCCGCCTCTCACCCCAGGGCCCCAGCACCGGTGTTGGTTACACAGACATGAATATTCATGAGGGTTCCCAGGGAGGGGCGGGGCTATTCCAATTGCCTCAGGCGCTCGTTACCATCAGCCGCCTCCCCTCCGGTGGGCGCCGGTAGGGCTCAGCCCCCAAACCCCGCCGGGCTGGAGGGTGTGCGGGGGGCTCTGCCCCAACCGGCCCGGGATGGGGAGGGTGGAAGGAGCGGGTTCCCTCTTGTGGGGAAGGCTGCTGAGGGCGGGTGTCGCACCCCAGCCCCACAGCACAGAGCTTGGGCTGCAGCTGGCACCTAAGGGAAGGGTGAAGCGTCTTAACCCTATGGCTTCCAGGCACTTGCTTTCCTTATGTCAGTGGGGTCAATGGGGGGCAATGGGGCTCAATGTGGGCAATGGGTGCACTGTGGTCAAGGGGGGCAACGGGGTCAATGCAGGCCAATGGGGTCATTGTGGTCAATGGGGGCAATGGGGCTCAATGGGGGTCAATGCGGGCCAATGGGGTCATTGTGGTCAATGGGGCTCAATGGGGGCAGTGGGTGCACTGTGGTCAAGGGGGGCAACGGGGTCAATGCGGGCCAATGGGGTCATTGTGGTCAGTGGGGGCAATGGGGTCATTGGGGGCAATGGGCTCAATGGGTGCACTGTGGTCAAGGGGGGCAATGGGGGTCAATGCAGGCCAATGGGGTCATTGTGGTCAATGGGGGCAATGGGGGTCAATGGGGCTCAATGGGGGCAATGGGTGCACTGTGGTCAAGGGGGGCAACGGGGTCAATGCAGGCCAATGGGGTCATTGTGGTCAATGGGGGCAGTGGGGGCAATGGGGCTCAATGGGGGCAATGGGTGCACTGTGGTCAAGGGGGGCAACAGGGGTCAATGCGGGCCAATGGGGTCATTGTGGTCAATGGGGGCAATGGGTCAATGGGGGCAATGGGGCTCAATGGGGGCAATGGGGCTCAATGGTGACAATGGGTACACTGTGGTCAAGGGGGGCAATGGGGGTCAATGCAGGCCAATGGGGTCAATGGGAGCCAATGGGGTCATTGGGGTCGTTGGGGTCAATGGGGTCATTGTGGTCAATGGGGCCAATGCGGCCAATGGAGTCATTGGGGTCAATGGTCATTGGGGCAATGGGGGCAATGGGAGCCAATAGTGTCAATGGGATCAGTGGGGGCCAATGGGGTCATTGGGGTTAATGGGGGCCAATGGGGTCATTGGGGTTGATGGGGGCAATAGGGGTCAATGGGGCTGAATGGGGGCCAATGACGGCAGTGGGGGAAGCAGAGCCTCGTGATCGCGCACGCGCGCTCCGTGCCACGTGACACCGCCCACGCGGGAGCGCAACCTTTCTCCCCCTCCCTTCCCCCCCACCCCCTAACGTCACGTGGCACCGCCCCGCGCGCGCCCGAGGAACCGGTCACGTGACGGCGGCCGTACCGGGGCGGGGCCTGCGCCTTGCTCCTCCCTCCCTCCACCTCCCCGCGCGCTGATTGGCCGCTCATCACGTGACCGCGCCCCCCGGCGGAGCGCCCCGCCCCCGGCGCCTTGTTTTGCCCCCCCTCTGCGCGCTGATTGGCAGCCGGTCACGTGACCGGCACCGCCCGTACGCGGGGTGGGGCCGGAAGCAGGAAGACGACGATTCCTGCGCTCCTATTGGCTGTCCGTGCCCCCACGTGACCCAATGTTGTGTCACGGGGGCCAGGCGCTGTCACGTGAGCGGCGCGGCGCGCCCCCTGCCGGAGCCGGTGGTGGTGCCGGCGGTCGCCATGGGCTGCTGCTACAGCAGTGAGGGAGAGGCCTCGGAGCAGGTGGGGCCGGGGGGCACGGGGGGACATGGGGGGGACATGGGGGGGCTATGGGGGGCTATAGGGGGCGGTGTCACCCTGCGGGGCTGCGGGTGCAGGAACCGGGTGAGGAGGAGCCCCCCATGACCCAGCCTCAGGGTGCGCTGGAGCCCAGAACCCCCCCGTGTGCTGCGTGCACCCAGAGCGTGAGCAGCAGCTCAGGGAGGGGATCCTGCCCCTCTGCTGTGCTCTGGGGAGACCTGAGAGCAGCTCCAGTGCCTGAAGGGGCTGCAGGGAAGCTGGAGAGGGGCTTGGGACAAGGGCCTGTAGGGCCAGGCCAAGGGGAATGGCTTTAACCTGCCCCAGGGGAGACTGAGCTGAGCTCTTAGGCAGAAGCTCTTCCCTGGGAGGGTGCGGAGGCGCTGGCACAGGGTGCCCAGAGAAGCTGTGGCTGCCCCATCCCTGGCAGTGCTCAAGGGCAGGTTGGACACAGGGGCTTGGAGCAAGCTGCTCTATGGAAGGGGTCCCTGCCCGGGGCAGGGGTTGGGGTGGAGGACCCCAAGCTTCCTTCACCCCGAGCCCTTTCCATGATCCATGACCACCCCTCCCCATTCCCACAGGAGGAGGAGACGAAGCGGCTGCTGGAGCCGGACCCCAGCCCCCCCAACAAGGTGCTGAACGGGGCCGAGCAGAGCTACCACAACCTGCCCTCGGCACGCACGGATGAGCAGGCCATGCTCTCCTCCATCCTCGCCAAGACCGCCATGTGAGCCCCTGCCATCGCCACAGCCCCCCCGTGCCATCACCACCCGGTGCCGTGGCCCTGGGCCACCCCCACTGTGGGTCCCAGAGGTGCCAAAGGGAAGGGGGAGCTGCTTCTGTTCCCCCCCTCAATGTCCCTTCCCTCTGGTTTGTGCCCCACAGGGACACCAAAGGGAGCCCCTGGGTGCAGGGTGATGCTGGGGGTGCTGGGCTGGGGGCCTCTCGCTGTGATTGGGGGGATGGAATGGGTGTTTGAGGGTGCAGAGGGAGTTTGGGGGCTCTGTGTCCTCTTTAGGGAGGGGGAATCACCCCAATAGGCATGGGGGCTGTCCCCAGCCCATATAGGAGGGACTTAGGGTTGCTCATGGTGCTCAGTGGGGGGCTGTGTGTGTCCCCATATGCATGGGGCTCATCCCCAGCCCATACAGGGGGGTCTGAGTCACCCATGGAGCTCAAACCATCCCCAAGATGTCGATTTTGGGGTGCTAGCGTGGGGGGGGGAGCCTGGAGCCCATGATGGGACCTGCTCCGTGCTGCTCCCCAGCAACATCATCGACGTCTCGGCTGCGGACTCGCAGGGCATGGAGCAGCACGAGTACATGGACCGGGCACGGCAGTACAGGTGGGGCTGGGGTGCTCCCCGTGCCCCTGGGGTACCCCCATAACCCTGGGGTGCTCCCTATCCCCGTGGGGTATCCCCATCCCCCTGGGGTGCCCCCTTAACCCTGGGGTGCTCCCCATCCCCCTGGGGTGCTCCCCATCCCCCTGGGATGCCCCCTTAACCCTGGGGTGTTCCCCATCACCTTGGGGCATCCCCATCCCCCTGGGGTGCCCCCATCCCCCTGGGATGCTCCCTATAGCCCTAGGGCATCCCCATCTACCTTGGGGTGCTCCCTGTCCCCCTGGGAAACCCCCATAACCCTGGGGTGCTCCCCATCACCTTGGGGTGTCCCCATGCCCCCCGGGGTGCTGTGCAGTGCCCCTGGGTGCCGGTGGTGCTGACCGCGGTGCCCCCAGCACCCGCCTGGCCATGCTCAGCTCCAGCCTCACACACTGGAAGAAGGCGCCGGCGCTGCCGTCCCTCACCAACCAACCCCACCAGGTCCTGGCCAGCGACCCCGTCCCCTTCGCAGACCTGCAGCAGGTGAGGGCCACCCCTGAGCACCCAGAGCCATGGGATCAGTGGGGCTGGGGAAGGGCTCCAGGTCCATCCAGTGCAACCATTGCCCCCCGGCCACCGCTGCCCCATGGCACTGAGGCCTCGTCTCCACGGGGTGTGAACCCTTGCAGGGCCGGTGCCTGCAGCCCTGCCCTGGGCAGCCTGTTCCAATGCCTGAGCACCCTCTGGGGCAGGAATTGTTCCTCAGCTCCATCTAAACCTGCCCTGGTGCAGCTTGAGGCCGGTTCCTCTTGTCCCATCCCTTGTTCCTTGGGAGCAGAGCCCAGCCCCTCCTGGCTCCATCCTCCTGTCAGGCACTTGTAGGCAGCCATCAGGTCCCCCCTGAGCCTTCTCTTCTCCCCACTGAACCCCCCAGGTCCCTCAGCCCTTCCCCATCACACTTGGGCTCCAGGCCCTGCACCAGCTCCATTTCCTGCCCTGGCCCCGCTCCAGCACCTCAAGGTCTCTCTTGGAGTGAGGGGCCCAGAGCTGAGCACGGGATCCGAGGGGTGGCAGCCGCACAATCCCAGCCCGGTTTGGGATGTGGGGACTTTAAAGCCCATTTTTACCCTTTTGGCCCCTTTTTGAAGCCAGAGGAGCTGCCCACGGGGTAACGGCTCTGTCCCGCAGGTGTCCCGGATAGCTGCCTACGCCTTCAGCGCGCTCTCCCAGATCCGGGTGGACGCCAAGGAGGAGCTGGTCGTGCAGTTCGGCATCCCCTGAGCGCCGCGGCCGCGCGGGGCTGGGCTTCGGGGCGCTTTGGGTTGGATTTCCCCCTTTTCGTTGTCTTCTCCTCCTCTCTCCCCACGCTGGGATCCGGCCCCAGAGCGGGGGTCCCGGGGGTGGGGGGTGCTTGGCCTGGCGCAGGGATCACCACAAAGGGAATGCTGCCGGAATGCTGTGTCAGTGGGGGGGTGGGCACTGACCCCCCCTTTGCCCCCCACCCCCCCGTTTTTACATGGATTGGGTTTTTTTACCTGTTCCTGGGCACAGCCGATAAACCCGAGCACAGGCACGGCCACCTCCTGCTCTGCGCCTGCTGCTTCCTGCATCAGTGGGGGTCCATGGGGCGGGGGGGACAGGGACGAGCCCCAAAACCCCCCCATGTGGCCCCCTTGTCTGGGGGGGTGGCATCCTCTGCCCCGGGTCTGGGGGTGGTGGCATCCTCTGCCATGGGGCAGGATCTGCTGTGGGGCACAGCGAGGCCCTTCTGCCCCCAGGGTGTCTGTGTGTGACTCCCCCCCCCCCGGGTCCCCAGCCCCACTGTGGGTCTCTGGGTGTCCCCTGCTTGGGAAGTGGCCCCATCCCCAGAGCCCCACAGGGGTCCCCAACCCCTCTTTGGGCGTCCCCTGGCTGGCGCATGGCCCCATACACACCCCCCAGGGCCCCACACGTGTCCCCAGCCCCAGTGTGGGTCTCTGGGTGCCCCCTGACAGCCATATACATCCCCCCCCTCATAGCCTCCAGTACCCTTCGAGTGTCCCCACACCCCCAGTGGGGCTGGGACCCCCATGGGAGGCCCGAGCGCCCCCTCCCGCGGCTCCCTTTGCCTCACGGGGCCCCCGTGCCCCCCTCACGTCCCACCAGGATCCCCCCCATCTCCAGGCCTCCTTCCTGGCCGCTGCCATTGTTGCCATGGCAACCAGCTCTCGCGAGAGCTGAACAGCGCGCTGGGAGCTGTAGTCTCGCCGTGAACCACGTGACACGTCTCGCAGCCAATGAGGAGGTGGCAGGGGTGGGCACTGCTGTTTGAACCGGGCGGCGGCGGCGCCGGTACGGGAGGGAGGGGGGGGCACCGGAGGGGGCGGGGCTGAGGGGAGGGGAGGGGCCCACGGGCACGGGGCGGGAGGGGTGAGGGGGGCCCGGCGGTTCCGGTGCTAGGCCTCGCGTAGCGCCGGTGCCCGCCCCCGGTGAGGCCTAGCGCGGGTGGCCGGGCCCGGTGCTCGCGGGAGGGGCCGAGGAGGATCCCCCCACCCCGGGTCCCGCCGCACCGGATGGGCGCAACCCCCCGGCGCTGCCCGGTCCCGCTTCATCGGGGCTCGCCGCGGCCTCGTCCTCACGACGGCGCTGCCGGGGCCCGGCCCGGCCTCCGTATCCGGTAGGAGAGCCCCGCTCCGGGTCCCGCGCTGCTGTCCCCGGGGGGGTCCCGCTGCTTCCCACCCCCGGTCCCGCCTTCGGCTCCGTCCCCCCCTCCCGTTCTCCCCCATCCGGTGGCTCCGACCCTGCCCGCGCAGCCCGGACCCGGCTCTGGGGGAGCGGCGCCATCACCGCGTCCCTTCCAGCGCCATGGGGGGGGGGGGGGGGTTGCACCGGCACAACCGCTCCGGGACCAGCCCCGAGTCCCGGGCTCCTGCGTTGGGAACGGCCCCGGAGCGGGGCGGGATGGCTCGGGTTCAACGGGAGCCTGCACCGGGCACCCCCCCCCCCCCCCCGGCCCGGGGCCGGCTCCAGCGCGGGCGCCTTTAACGCGCGCGGTGACGTGGAGGTGGCCCGGGGCCAGGAGGGAGCCGTCACCCGCGGCCCCGCCAGCGACACCGCAGCTTCGCCTTTGTGCGCGGCTCATGGCGGCCTGAGCCGCTCCGCTGCGCCCGGGGAGAGCCGCGGGACCCCCGCGCCGGTACCGAGCGGGAGCGGGAGCGCTGCCCCCCACCATGGGCCTGCGGCGGCCGCGCTCCGGGGCGCGGGGCGGGGAGGGAGGCGGGAGCGGCCGCGGGGAGGGGGGGCCCGGGACGGGGCGCCGGGAGAGCCGGTTTCGTAACGCTGCGGGGCCCGGGTCTGGGGCTTTCCCCGCTGCTCCGGTCCCCGCCGGGCGCCGACCCCGTGTCACGGCTCCCGGGGGGCCCCGAGGGTCGCGGTGGTGCCGCCAGCACGGAACTGGGATGGGCTCGGGCAGTGCCGGGCATCGGCTCCGGGGGACCCGGTCCCTGCTTCACCGCGAGGGTCGGGAGCGGTGTTGGGGTGCGGGGGGTGCTGAGGTTGTGCCGCGGGGCTGGGCGGGAGGAAGGATCCATCCCACGGGGAGCCCGCGCTTCCCGGCTGAGCCGATGGAGGCAGCGGCCGCTCCGGGGCTCTGGCGCTGCTGCTCCCTCCTGTTCCTCCCCGCTGTGTGGGTTCCCGGCCCCATGGGGTCCATGGGGAGCCCTGTCCCTGCCGTGGCTCCCCCCGCGCTGCCGGTGCTTGCCCTGCGCCCTTTGCTGCTTGTTTACAACCGAGCCTCCCCGAGGACCGGCCCCCAACCCGCGGCTGCGCTTCCGGCCCCCGCGCATCCCGGAGGACCGCGGCTCCCGGCGCCTGCCGCTGCTTTGGGCTTGGAAGCGCGCGGGTGTTCCCGAGGGAAGGGGTTTTCCTGGGAATGCTGGCGGTGCCGGCGCTCGGACACGAGCGGGAGGAGCCGCAGCCCCTGTGCCGGGAGCACACGGGTGCCCAGGGCGGCCATGGAGGAGCCCTTGGGATGATGTCCCTGGCATGGGAACCTGGGCAAGAGGGACCGCAAGGACGGAGCAGGGCTTCACATCCCTCTTCAGAGGGATGGCGGGGAGCTTTGGGATGGGGGATAAGGGATGGGGCATGGCAGGAGGAGGAGGAGCCTGAGCAATGGTTTCCCTTGAGTCCTGATCCTCTTGATCCCGATCACCAGGGCTGAATCCCAGGAGGTGCCGGCTGCACTTCCAGAGCAGGAGATGGGATGGGATTGGGAAGCTCTTCCCTGTGCGGCTGCCCCATCCCTGGCAGTGCTCAAGGCCAGGTTGGGCACAGGGGCTTGGAGCAAGCTGCTCTATGGAAGGGGCTGGAGCCGGAGGAGCTTTCAGCTCCCTTCATCCCAAACCCCATCCCATGATCCGGCCGTGACGGGCTCGGCTCCCGGCGCTGCAGGAGCTGCCATTGCTGTGATGAGCGTGCTGGGTGCTCATCGCTCCTCCCCTGTTGCAGGTCGGGGCAGTGACCTGCGAGCCTGAGGATGCCTCTGCACGGCGCGAGGGCCGCGGCTCTGCTCGCTTGGGTAAAGCTCCCCCCCCCCCGCCAGTACCGGGAGGTGCCGGCACCGGGACCGGCACCGGGGAGGGATCGGGGCTGGGGCAGGCCCTGGGGCAGCCGCATCCCGGCTGCTCCCGATGGGTGGGTGCTTGCCGGGAGGCCTTGCTCACGGCTCCTGTTGAGCAGCCACAAGTGCTGGAATGCCGTGGTCCAGCACGGGAGCTGCTCCGGAGCCGGGACAGCAGGGAATGGTGCTGCCCGCTTCCTCCTGAGCGTCCCATCCCGTCCGTAGGTGAACAGCACAAATGTGTGCTCCGAGCCCCTCCAGGAGCTGTCCCAGCTCCGGGACTGCAGCGTCTTCATCCGGATCATCAACAGAATGTGAGTACGAGGAGCCGGGTGGGATCTGGGGGGGGGGTTTCTGTCCCTCGAGGCTCCCTGTGGCATCAGGTGCTTGGGAAGTGCTTTATGTCTGTAAGGACTGCTCAGGTGAGGAAAACCAGGAAGTTTTCCTGAGCTGCAGTGTTGGGATGCTGGGGAAGCTTTGGAAAAGCACCACAGCTCCCACCCCCAGGACCCCTGTGGTTCTCTGGGGACATTGGGCTGATCCCCAGGGTGATACAGGCAGGCTGGAGCCTGTTTGCTCCGTCCCAGGACCTGAGGTGGCCAAACAGGGATGGGAGGAACGTGTCCGTCAGGAGCCACGTTCCTTGTCCATGAGCAAAAGCAATTAGAGCCTGAGCTGTCCTGGGCATGGGAGAGAGAACACAGGGTGCTCTGCTCCGGATGTGTGTCCTGTGGAGCTGGAGGGGAAGAATGGTCCTGAACAGGGGATTGAGCAACCCCAGCACAAACAGACTGGGGCAGTGGGATGGAGCCTGAGGAGAAGGACTTGGGGTGTTGGGTGAGGAGGAGCTCCCCATGACCCAGCTTCAGGGTGCGCTTGAGCCCAGAACCCCCCGTGTGCTGGGTGCACCCCCAGAGTGTGAGCAGCAGCTCAGGGAGGGGATCCTGCCCCTCTGCTGCATGAAGGGGAGACCTGAGAGCAGCTCCAGTGCCTAAAGGGGCTCCAGGAAAGCTGGAGAGGGGCTTGGGACAAGGGCCTGTAGGGCCAGGCCAAGGGGAATGGCTTTAACCTGCCCGAGGGGAGACTGAGCTGAGCTCTTAGGCAGAAGCTCTTCCCTGGGAGGGTGCTGAGGCGCTGGCACAGGGTGCCCAGAGAAGCTGTGGCTGCCCCATCCCTGGCAGTGTTCAAGGCCAGGTTGGACCCAGGGGCTTGGAGCAAGCTGCTCTATGGAAGGGGTCCCTGCCCGGGGCAGGGGCTGGAGCTGGAGGAGCTTTGAGGTCCCTTCATCCCAGCCCACCCCACGATCCGTGCCGTGGGCAGGGCAGGATGGCTCCCGGCCGGTGCTGCCTGCTATAATTACCCGGTGTAAGGGGAGCCCGGGGCCGGGCTGCGCTGGGCGGCAGGAGGCGGCCGCCAGCTCCGGGTTATATTTAGGAGGCTCTCGTTAATCTCCCGGCTCCGCGGCAGCGGGCGCAGGCGGTGCCTGCTCCTGAGCACATCCCGATAAGCTGGGCGGGAGGCAGCCGGGGAGCTCCCCGGCCCCAGGAGTCCCGTGGGGCTGCGGGAATCCTCTCCCGGTGCTGTCCCCGAGCCAAGCCCCGGCTCTGGGAGTCGCCAGCGGTGCCAGAGCAGCACCAGGCTGGGGCAGGGCTGAGGAGCAGCCTTTGAGGGGGGGTGTTAGGAGCCGCTGCCGGCCCTGCCAGCGTCCCCCTGCGGTGCCTCCCGCTGCCGGGGCCGCTGCCAGCTCCGTGGCGTGGAGGAGGAAGCGGCACCGTTCCGGCGCTGATCCGGCCGGGCTGGGGGCTGCCTCCATGGCCCCGTGTGCTCGGCTTTGGCTCTGCTCGGGCTGAGCTCCCCCCGGTCCCTGCTGTGTCCCAGGCTCCGGAGCGAGGACGCGGAATCGGCGCTGGAGCAGGCGCTGCCGCAGAGGATCAGCTTCATCTGCGCCTTCCTGCACAGTAAGAGCTGCCCTCGGCCCCCGGGGCTCTGCTCCTGCGTCCCCATCGCCCCGCACCGTGTCCAGGCTGCCCCGATCCCGCAGGAGGGGAACTTCCCACTGGGAATCCTCGCCGGAGCGCGCAGGGAGAGGTTGGGTGCCGGTGGTGCTGCTCTGAGGCAGCATTCCCAGCCTGCTCTCCGGCCTCAGCCTGCTTAAATCCCACTGGAAAACCTTCACCCGCGGCAGGATGCGGGGCGGGGGGGAGGTGGGAAGTGCCCTGCAGATTCCCTCAGCCCCTTCTCCTCGGGGACACGCCACGGGGTCCCCAGCCCAAGCGCAGCTCCCCGGGGATGCCGTGGGCAGCGTTCCCAGCGGCCGGGGCTCCGGTGGGAATGGGAATGCTGCTTCCCATTGCAGAGCACTGCAAGCACAAATCGGCCCCGGAGAGCCTGATCCCGGCGCAGCAGCTGCTGGAGGGAGAGGAGCTGGCCTTGGCCAAGGTAAGCGCGGGCACCGGTGCTGGCTGTGGGGCGCTGGTGCCGGGGCAGGGGGTGACGGGTCCCTGCTCGCTGCAGGTGGCCGTGCTGCTCCTGTACCATGCGTCCATGAGCTGCAGGAGCCCTGCGGACTGGAGCGAGTTCGACTACGAGACCCAGGTGATTCCCTCTGCATCCCCTGGGAAGCGGAGGTGCCCTGTGGGGGTCCCCCAGAGCTGCCCCTGCTGCTCCGGGACCCCCGAGGGAGGGTACAGGGTGGGTGCCGCGGTGCACAGCAGAGCGTGGGGTGCCCTGGGGCTGCCGTGGGGGCTGCGGCCGAGCTCACCCCATGGCTCCTCCCGGCGCAGGTGGAGCTGGCAGCGATCCTCAGGTTCGTGCTGGACAACGAGGAGAGCCTGAGTGAGAACCTGGAGCTGTTCCTGCAGAGGAAGGGTGAGCACCGGCCCCTGCCTGAGCCCCAGCACCGGCCCCAGCAGGGTGGGATGGGGAAGGTGTCCTCCTGCAGTGGCTTTAACCTGCCCGAGGGGAGACTGAGCTGAGCTCTGAGGCAGAAGCTCTTCCCTGGGAGGGTGCTGAGGCGCTGGCACAGGGTGCCCAGAGAAGCTGTGGCTGCCCATCCCTGGCAGTGCTCAAGGCCAGGTTGGACACAGGGGCTTGGAGCAAGCTGCTCTATGGAAGGGGTCCCTGCCCGTGGCAGGGGTTGGGAATGGAGGAGCTTTAAGGTCCCTTCATCCTGACCCATCCCAGGATTCCATGGCACTGTGAGTGCTCGGCACTGCTGGCACCTTCCTGCTCAGCTCCATGCCGGCAGCGCCCCTTCAGCACGGATCAGTCTCTTCCAGAGCCTAAACCCAGTGGAGTTTTCCCTCTATTTATGGTTCCAAACCCCCCCCAGCTCCCCGCAGCCCAGGGCTGAGCTGCCTTATTCCCCCTGGGCTATTCCCACCTGGTGCACGTGCTGCCTTCCCGGGGTGGATGTGGATGTACAGCAGGTTTATGGCTTCCTCAGCTGGCTTGATCCATCCCGTGGGAATTCTCGCTGCTCGACCCTCCCTGCTGCTCTGGCCATGCCAATCCCTCTTCTCCCTTGTTCTTTCCAGCCCCGCCGTCCTTATCCGGCAGCAGCTCCGAGGAGCATTCCCCGCTGCCGCCCTTCCCACAGGTGCGTTTCCTGGAGCTGCAGAAGATTGCTTCATCCTCCTCCTCCTCCTCCAGCACCAACAGGTACGTGCCCTGGCTCCGGTGGGAATGGGCACGGTGGGTTGGGACCTGGAGAGGAAGCTGAGGGCACAGAGACCTCAGGAATCGGCTCCGGCTCAACCTGGGATGTGCGATGGGGAGAATGAAACTAGGATGTGTGATGGGATGGAGCTGAGATGTGCCATGGGATGAAGCTGGGATGTGCCATGGGATGAAGCTGGCATGTGCCATGGGGAGAATGAAACTGGGATGTGTGATGGGATGGAGCTGGGATGTGTGATGGGGAGAATGAAACTAGGATGTGTGATGGGATGGAGCTGGGATATGTGATGGGATGGAGCTGGGATGTGCAGTGGGGAGAATGAAACTAGGATGTGTGATGGGATGGAGCTGGGATATGTGATGGGATGGAGCTGGGAAATGTGATGGGGAGAGTGAAACTAGGATGTGTGATGGGATGGAGCTGGAATATGTGATGGGATGGAGCTTGGGATGTGTGCTGGGATGGAGCTGGGATGTGCCATGGGATGAAGCTGGGATGTGTGATAGGATGAAGCTGGAATATGGGATGGGATGGAGCTGGAATATATGATGGCATGGAGCTGGGATGTGCCATGGGATGAAGCTGGGATGTGCCATGGGGAGAATGAAACTGGGATGTGTGATGGGATGGAGCTGGAATATGTGATGGCATGGAGCTGGGATGTGCCATGGGATGAAGCTGGGATGTGTGCTGGGATGGAGCTGGGATGTGTGATGGGCAGGATGAAGCTGGGATGTGCAGTGGGATGAAGCTGGGATGTGCAGTGGGATGGATGTGGGATGGGATGAAGCTGGGATGTGCAGTGGGATGAAGCTGGGATGTGAGATGGGATGAAGCTGGGATGTGTGATGGGCAGGATGAAGCTGGGATGTGCAGTGGGATGAAGCTGGGATGTGCCATGGGCGGGATGAAGCTGGGATATGCAGTGGGATGAAGCTGGGATGTGCAGTGGGATGAAGCTGGGATGTGCAGTGGGATGAAGCTGGGATGTGCAGTGGGATGAAGCTGGGGTGTGCAGTGGGATGAAGCTGGGGTGTGCAGTGGGATGAAGCTGGGGTGTGCAGTGGGATGAAGCTGGGGTGTGCAGTGGGATGAAGCTGGGGTGTGCAGTGGGATGAAGCTGGGATGTGCAGTGGGATGAAGCTGGGATGTGCCATGGGCGGGATGAAGCTGGGATGTGTGATGGGGAGAATGGAACTGGGATGTGTGATGGGTGGGATGGAGCTGGGATGTGTGATGGGCAGGATGAAGCTGGGATGTGCAGTGGGATGAAGCTGGGATGTGCCATGGGCGGGATGAAGCTGGGATGTGCAGTGGGATGAAGCTGGGATGTGCAGTGGGTGGGATGAAGCTGGGATGTGCAGTGGGATGAAGCTGGGATGTGCCATGGGCGGGATGAAGCTGGGATGTGCAGTGGGATGAAGCTGGGATGTGCCATGGGCGGGATGAAGCTGGGCTGGGACTGGCTCCTTTGCGCCTGGCTGATGAGCACAGACCCTGCCCCAAGCTGCTGAGGCCCTTCCCTGTCCTGGGGTGGGCCTGGGAGACCCAGGCTGTGCTTGAAGGGCGCTGGCTCTCAAGGGGCTCTGGTGTCCCTCTGCAGTGTCCTGCCCGGGGCCCCCTCCTCGCCCATGGGGGACATCATGCAGACCCCCCAGTTCCAGCTGCGGCGCCTCAAGAAGCAGTTGGCTGCGGAGCGGGAAAACCGGGATGAGCTGGAGGTGGAGCTGGCAGAGAACCGGAAACTCATCACGGAGAAGGGTCAGGCCCTTAGGGGGCATCCTGGGATCGGGGGGGGGGGGCTCTGGGGCTCGGCTGGAGCCCGTGCTCAGGTCCGTGCTGGCAGACCCAGCGGAGCCCAGCTCATCCACCTCCCACTGCAGAGGGTTTCCATGCGGTGGCTCCTCTCCCATAGGGAGGCACAGATGGACACGACCCCCCCCACCCCGGGCACTGGGGGGGTCTGCAGGGGGTAACGGGCCTGTTCTCCCCCTCCCCAGAGGCTCAGATCAGCCTCATGCAGCAGCGGATCGACCGCCTGGCCCTGCTCAATGAGAAGCACGCTGCTGACCAGCTGGAGCCCAAGGAGATGGAGGAGCTGAGGGAGAAGAACGAGAGGTGATCCCCTGGGAATGTCCCCTCCTCCTGGCGGGCTGGGCCGGGTCACTGCGGTGGCCCCAGGCTTCTCTGGGCACCCTGTGCCAGCGCCTCAGCACCCTCCCAGGGAAGAGCTTCTGCCTGAGAGCTCAGCTCAGTCTCCCCTCGGGCAGGTTAAAGCCATTCCCCTTGGCCTGGCCCTACATCCCTTGTCCCAAGCCCCTCTCCAGCTTCCCTGCAGCCCCTTCAGGCACTGGAGCTGCTCTAAGGTCTCCCTGGAGCTCTTCTCTAATCCCAGCACGGGAACAGCCTTCCCTGTTGTGGGGAGACCCCATGGGATGTGCTCTGCTTCCCCGACAGCCTTTGGGGTGCCACTGGCGCCCCTTCCCCAGGTGCTCAGCCTGGTTTGCCAGGGTCTGGCCTGGGCTCTGTCACTCTCTGCTCCCTGGCACTGCCAGTTCCTGGTCTTTGCCCTGTCCCTGTTTACCTGGGAAGGACGCCCAGGCTCCTGGTCCTTGGTTTGTCCTTTCCCTTTGCAGAGGGGGGGCTGGAGTCCTGCAGCTGCCTCTGCCCTTGGCATGGAGCTGTTGGGCTCTGCCAAAACCCAGGCATCTCCCTGCTCCCCGTCTCCGTGTGCTAGGATCCAGTTCAGAGCTGGGTCTGTGGTCGCTTGGCCCCACGGCACAGCGGTACCGTGGCCCCTCGGTGTCCCGGGCCGTGCCCAGCAGCATCAGCCCCGCTGGGGTCCTCACCCTCCCTCCCACCCTCCCCTGCAGCCTCATGGCGCGCTTGCACGAGGCGCTGAGGCAGTGCCAGGACCTGAAGACTGAGAAGGGGCAGATGGACCGGAAGATCAGCCAGCTCTCCGAGGAGAACGGGGACCTCTCCTTCAAGGTACCGGCTGCCGGGCCCTGCCCTGGGGCCGGGGCCGGGGCTGGGGCTGTGCACAGGGGCTGTGCAGGGCGCTGGGCTGGGCTCTGCCGTGGGGATCTTCACCCCGAGCTGCCTCGGCCCCAGCTCCTTGCAAAGGGAGCGTGGTGCCGCAGGGTGCGTGCGCCCGGGCCTGGGCTCCGTGCGGGTGCTGCCCCAGGGGAGCCGGGCGCGCTCAGCCCTTCCTCTGGGATGGGGGGTTTCGCCCTTGGCAGCTCCGGGAGATCGGCAGCCACTTGGTGCAGCTGCAGGAGGCCCTGAACGAGCTCTCGGAGGAGCACAACGCGGCGCTGGCCCAGGCCCAGGAGAAGCAGGGGCAGCTGGAGACGGAGCTGCGAGGAGCCCTGCAGGACAAGGTGGGCAGGGCCCGGCGGGTGGCAGGGACACGGCTGCTGTCCTGCAGGCGCATCCCGTGGGAAGCCTCTCCCTTCCCTGGGCCGTGCTGCCCTGGGCAGCCTGGATCCGCGCGCTGCCGAGCCTCAGTCCCACCCCTCCTGTCCCCAGAAATGCTCCGAGGAGAAGATTGAGATCCTGCAAGGGAAGATCTCTCTGCTGGAGGATCAAGTGGCCCAGCTGGGAGAGTGCAGCAGCCAGAAGGGAGAGGTGCTGGGGGACGTCCTGAAGGTACGGCTGCGGCCGGAGCCATCCCTGCCTCCTGCGGCGCTCCCGTGGGAAGCTGCCTGGAGAAGAGCAGCGTGAGTCACGCTGTGAGCCCATGCGTGTCCTGTTCCCTGCCCCTCGTGTCCCCGCAGCTGGAGGAGCTGAAGCAGGAGGTGTCCGCTCTCACCAGGGAAGGTGCCGAGCTGCAGGCCACGGTGCTGCGGCTGGAGGAGGAGAAGCAGCAGCAGGAAGCAGCCCTGCAGTCGCAGCGGGGCCTCTTCGAGCAGGAGAAGCAGCAGCTTGGCAGCCTGGTGAGCAGCCTGCAGGATTCCCTCGCCGAGGGCCAGCGGCGCCGGGAGGAGCTGGAGCGGGAGCTGCGGGAGCGGGAGGCCGCCGGCGCCCGGCACGAGCAGAGCCTGCAGCAGCTGCAGGAGGCCAACGCTTCCCTGAGCAGCCAGCTGCAGGCGCGGGATTCCGAGCAGGCCGCCTGGGATGGGGAGAGGGCAGAGCTGAGCCGCAGGATCCGGGAGCTGGAGGGGAGGATGGTCGAGCTGGGCCCCCAGCAGGCCCAGCTGCAGGAGCTGGAGGCGCGGCTCAAGGAGAGCCAGCAGCGGCTGGCCGAGAGGGAGCGGCTGGCGCGGGAGAACAGCCGCCTGCAGGAGCAGCTCCTCTTCCTGGAGGAATCCCTGCGCAACACCGAGGGCATCCTGGAGGATGAGAAGAGGAGGGCGGCCGAGAGCCTGGAGGGCAGCCTGGCCCGCATCGCCGAGCTGGAGGCCGAGAGGCAGCGCCTGCAGCCGGAGCCCGCAGAGCCGCCCCCCGCGGCCCGACGGGAGGACGAGGAGCGGGAGCTGCGGGCCCGGCAGGAGGAGGTGGCGGCGCTGCAGGCGCAGCACCGGGAGCGCGTGGCCGCCCTCGAGGCCGAGCTGGCGAGCGCCCGCACGTGGGCCCAGGAGAAGGAGGGCGAGGAGCAGCGGCTGAGGGCCGAGCTGCGCTGCCTGCAGGAGCGGGCGGAGCAGGAGCTGTCCCGGGAGCGGCTGCGCCGCGAGGAGCTGGAAGGCGCCGCGGCCGAGCTGCGGCGGGCGGCGGCGGGCGGGCGGCAGCGGGAGCAGGAGGCGGAGGCCGAGGCGCAGCGGCTGCGCGGGGAGGGCTCGGTGCTGCGCGCCCGGCTCGAGGAGGCGCTGCGGGAGCTGGGCAGCCGCGACGAGGAGGCCGCGCGCCTGCGGCAGGAGCTGGAGCGCGGCCGGGCCGAGAGCGGGGCCGAGCGCGCCCGCAAGGCCGAGCTGGAGGCGCAGCTGCAGAACAGCCTCAACGAGCAGCGCGTGGAGCGCGCCCGGCACCGCGACGAGCTGGCGCGGGCGCGGGAGCGGCTGCAGGAGCAGCAGGGGCTGCTGGAGGAGCTGCGCCGGGACAAGGCCGCGCAGGCGGAGGAGCTGCGGGAGCTGCGGGACACGGTCAGCAGGCTCCAAGGGGAGCTGCAGGAGGCCGCCCGCAGCCGCGCTGTGGATGGGGACAGCGCTGCGGGCGCCAAAGGCTCGGAGCGGGAGCTGCGCGCGCAGGTGGAGGAGCTGGAGCGGCGCTGCCGGGAGCTGCAGGAGAGCGCGGCCGCAGCACGTGCGGAGCTCGAGGCCTCGCGCAGGGAAGGGGCTCGGCACCGGGAGCAGGCGTCGGAGCTGCAGGAGCTGCTGGAAGCCGCGAGGGCGGCGCAGGCGCTGCAGGAGGGGAGCGCGGAGGCGCTGCGCAAGGAGCTGCAGGAGAAGGGCCGGGAGCTGCTGCAGAGCCGCGGCACCGTGGCGGCGCACGAGAAGGAGCTGGCGGCTCTGCGCGCCGCGGAGGAGGGCTGGAAGGAGCAGCTCGCGCAGTGCGTGCAGGAGCTGGAGAGGAAGAGCGGCCTCGTCGGGAGCCTGGAGCACGAGGCGTCCGTCCTGCGCCGGCAGGCGGGCGAGAAGGAAGGGGAGAGCAAGGAGCTGAAGCGCCTGGCGCTGGCCGAGTCGGAGAAGAGCAAGAAGCTGGAGGAGCGGCTGCGGGTGCTGCAGGCCGAGATGGCCACGGCGGCCTCGCGCGCGGCCGAGCGCTGCTCGCTCATGAAGGTGGAGGTGCAGCGCTGCCAGGAGGAGATGGACAAGCAGCGTGCGGCCCTCGAGGCGCTCAGGAGGGAGCGGCAGAGCCTGGGCGAGCGCGAGGAGGAGCTGCGCCAGGAGCTGCAGGGCTGCCGGGACGAGCGCATGCAGCAGGAGCAGCTCGTGGCCGCGCTGCAGCAGGAGCTGGGCGCCGCGCAGGGCCTGGCCGCGGAGCTGCCGCCGCTCAAGCTCCTGTGCCAGCAGCTGCAGGCGGAGCGCGGCGCCCTGGAGAGCCAGCACCGGCAGGAGCTGGAGCAGCGCGGCCAGGCCCTGGGCACGCTGCAGGCAGAGCTGGCGGCGCTGCGGGAGCGGGCGGCCGAGCAGGACCGCGCCGTGCAGCGGCTGCAGGCGGAGCTGGGGCAGGCGCAGGAGCGGCACGGGCGGGAGCTGGAGCGGCTGCGGGCCGCGTCCGAGGAGCTGGTGGCCGGGAGCCGGCGGGAGGCGCAGGAGGCGGCGCGGAAGCTGGAGGCCGTGGGCAAGGAGCAGGAGAGCAGCAGAGCGGCGGCGCTGGAGGAGAGGAGGAAGCTGCTGGAGGACAGGCAGAGGCTGGCGGCGCAGGTAAGGGGCTCCCGCGCATCCCTGCATCCTCCCGGGGGCTGGCGCCGGGGCACGCTCCCCACGCTCACCGCGCTTTGTGCCCGCAGGTGGAGCAGCTGGAGGCGGTTCGGAAGGATCAAGCCAAGCAGGTAACGTGGGCGATGGTGCCCGGCTTTGGCTGCTTCCCAGTGGCGTTCCCGGTCCCCTCGTGCTGTGCTTGTGGTGGGGATGCAGCTCCAGGTCTTTGCCTTCGTCCCAGACCTGCTGCCTGCAGCTCGGCACCTCCCAGCGTGACCCGTAGGGGACCACTGCTCCTGTGATACCTCCACAGGCAGATGGGGTTTAGGGGGAGCCAGGAGATCCCATTCCTCCCATACATCCCTTTCCCCCCCCGTCTTTAACCATCATCCAGCTCCTTGCCCAGCTGGTGGGGATGGCTGGAGGCAGGGGGAGGCCAGATGTGGTGGATGTGGCCGGAGGTGCGATGCCTCCCAGCAGCACCGACCTCAGCGGTGGCGTGGGGCTGGCTATGGCAGTGGTGTTGGAAAAGTCCCATTTTCCCCCACAGTCCCAGCACAAGCGTCCCCACAGAGGCCTCGTGGCTGGGACCCAGAGGGGGGAATCTCGTCCCTGGAGCTGGTTTAACCCAAGGTGTTCCCCCAGGTGGAGGAGCTCAGTAAGAAGCTGACTCAGCACGAGAAGACCGCGCGGAGCCACCAGCAGAGAGTGAAGGTGAATGGGGAGCGAAGGCCTGGGGCTGAGCTCTGCGCTGGGCAGAGAGGGGGGCTCGGGGGGGTCTCTGAGCCCGCATCCTCGCTGCCCACAGGTGCTGGAGGGGGAGCTGCAGGCAGAGGCCACGCGGCAGCAGGAGAGGGTGGCAGAGCTGCAGGAGCAGCTCGCGCAGAAGGAGCAGGCAGCCGAGCACTACAAAGGCCAAGTATGGTCCTATCATCCATCCTTCCCCATCCCTCCCCGTCCTGGTCCATGGAGAGACTGATGGGTTTCTTTCCTCACCCTTGTAGATGGAGAAGGCAAAAACTCACTACGATGCGAAGAAGCAGCAGAACCAGGACCTGGCGGAGAAGCTGAAGGCCATGGAGCAGCTCCAGAAGGAGAACAGGGAGCTCCGGGCCGAGGCGGAGCGCTTGGCCAAGGAGCTGCAGCAGAGCGTGCTGCAGGCCAAGGAGTCGGAGCTCAGCTGCAGGAACCTCACCAGCCAGGTCCACAGCCTGGAGGCTCAGGTGGGGGCAGCACAGAGGGGCTTCTTCCTTCTCCCTCCCTGCTCCTCCCTCCCTGCTCCTCCCTCCCTCCTTCTCCCTCCCTCCTTCTCCCTCCCTGCTTCTCCCTCCCTGCTTCTCCCTCCCTGCTTCTCCCTCCCTGCTTCTCCCTCCCTCCTTCTCCCTCCCTGCTTCTCCCTCCCTGCTTCTCCCTCCCTCCTTCTCCCTCCCTCCTTCTCCCTCCCTCCTTCTCCCTCCCTCCTTCTCCCTCCCTCCTTCTCCCTCCCTGCTTCTCCCTCCCTGCTTCTCCCTCCCTGCTTCTCCCTCCCTGCTTCTCCCTCCCTCCTTCTCCCTCCCTGCTTCTCCCTCCCTGCTTCTCCCTCCCTCCTTCTCCCTCCCTCCTTCTCCCTCCCTCCTTCTCCCTCCCTCCTTCTCCCTCCCTCCTTCTCCCTCCCTGCTTCTCCCTCCCTGCTTCTCCCTCCCTCCTTCTCCCTCCCTCCTTCTCCCTCCCTCCTTCTCCCTCCCTCCTTCTCCCTCCCTCCTTCTCCCTCCCTGCTTCTCCCTCCCTGCTTCTCCCTCCCTGCTTCTCCCTCCCTCCTTCTCCCTCCCTGCTTCTCCCTCCCTGCTTCTCCCTCCCTGCTTCTCCCTCCCTCCTTCTCCCCCCGTCTCCCCCCATTGCCATCTCCCTCGGAGGATCCATCCCTCCCTGCTTCCCATCCAGGTGGAATTTGCCAACCAGCAGCTCCGGGAGCTCGGCAAGATCCAGGTGTCCAAGGCCCCGCTGAAGGGCCAGGAGCTGATCCACCAGAACCCCGCCGACATCAGCACCGACAGCCTGGACCTCAGCCTCGAGGAAGCTGGGTCCCTCCACACCCGCAGGTACCGGCCCCGCGCCTCGCCGGAGCCCATCCTGCGCCGCCGGGCTCCCTGACCCGTGCCCTGTCCTGCAGGGAGGCCGCGCGCTCCCGCTCCGAGGACTCGGTGCTGGCTGCGGGCGCGGAGGAGTCACCGGCGGCGCGGCGGCTCCCGCGCAAGGTGGAGTCCCTGGAGAGCCTTTACTTCACCCCCCTGCCGAGCCGCACGCGGGCCCAGCGCAGCTCCAGCGCCGGCTCCTGCGGGGACCTCTCGCTCGACTCCGGCTGCCAGACCCGCTCCGCGCGGCGCCGCACCACCATCAGCATCACCATGACCAAAGTGAGCCGCGCTCGGGGTCACCGTGACCCGGCTTCAGGGAGCGCTGGAGCCCAGAGCCCCCCCTGTGCTGGGTGCACCCCCAGAGCGTGAGCAGCAGCTCAGGGAGGGGATCCTGCCCCTCTGCTGTGCTCTGGGGAGACCTGAGAGCAGCTCCAGTGCCTGAAGGGGCTGCAGGGAACCTGGAGAGGGGCTTGGGACAAGGGATGTAGGGCCAGGCCAGGGGGAATGGCTTTAACCTGCCCGAGGGGAGACTGAGCTGAGCTCTTAGGCAGAAGCTCTTCCCTGGGAGGGTGCTGAGGCGCTGGCACAGGGTGCCCAGAGAAGCTGTGGCTGCCCCATCCCTGGCAGTGTTCAAGGCCAGGTTGGACACAGGGGCTTGGAGCAAGCTGCTCTATGGAAGGGGTCCCTGCCCGGGGCAGCTGTGGGAGCTGGATGGGCTTCAAGGCCCCTTCATCCCCCCCCGTCCCGTGCTCTCCCCCCACAGAAACAAGCCAAGCCCGAGGAACCGGACGGCTCCGACGTCTCCTTCTGCAGCCTCCCCGGGGCTCAGCCCAGCGCCGCCCCGGCCCGGAGCCGCCTGCGCTCGGGCTCCTCGCGCTCCCTCGCCAGTTTCCCGTCCCAGGAGTCCCTGCTCCCGCCGGACGCCTCCTCCCCGCGGGACCCCCCTGCCCACGCCGCGCTCCTGGGGCTCCCCGGGTACCGCCCGGTCACGCGCAGCTCCCTGCGCCGCATGCAGGGGGGCAGCAGCTCCAGCCTCGGTGCGTGGCTATGGGGTGGGGTGGGGAGCTCTGCCTTCGCTTGGGGTGCCGGGAACCCCCCCTTGACCCTGCCTTGCTTCGCGTTCAGGCCGCAGCAGCCTCTACCTTGGCACGTGCCAGGATGAGCCCGAGCAGCTGGAAGACTGGAACCGCATCGCGGAGCTGCAGCAGCGCAACCGCGCCTGCCCGCCCCACCTCAAGACCTGCTACCCCCTGGAGAGCAGGGTACGGCGCTCGGCGGGTGGGGGGCAGCCATGGGGCGGGGGGGGCCTTGGTAACACCTTCCTTGTGTCGTGTCCCCCCCAGTCCTCCAACTCGCTGGCGACCATCACGGACGAGGAGATGAAGACGGGGGACCCGCGGGAGACGCTGCGCCGCGCCAGCATGCAGCCCCCACAGGGCCCCCCCGCCCCGCGCAGCAGCCTCAGCGCGGCCTGGCCCGGCATCACCACCCGCCAGCAGCGCAAGAGGGCCTCCGATGAGTCCCACCAGGGCCCAGACACCCCCGAGGTGAGCACAGGGGGGTCAGGGGAGAACACAGGGCATAGAGCATGAAACAGAACACAGCATAGAGCATGAAACATAGAACATAGAGCATAGAGCATGAAACAGAACACAGGGCATAGAGCATGGAACAGAACACAGGGCATAGAGCATGAAACATAGAACATAGAGCATAGAGCATGAAACAGAACACAGGGCATAGAGCATGGAACAGAACACAGGGCGTAGAGTGTGAAACATAGAACATAGAGCATGAAACAGAACACAGGGCATAGAGCATGAAACATAGAACATAGAGCATGAAACAGAACACAGGGCATAGAGCATGAAACATAGAACATAGAGCATGAAACAGAACACAGGGCATAGAGCATGAAACAGAACACAGCATAGAGCATGAAACATAGAACATAGAGCATAGAGCATGAAACAGAACACAGCATAGAGCATGAAACATAGAACATAGAGCATGAAACAGAACAAAGGGCATAGAGCATGGAACATAGAGCATGAAACAGAACACAGGGCATAGAGCATGAAACAGAACACAGGGCGTAGAGTGTGAAACAGAGCACAGGGCGTAGAGTGTGAAACAGAACATAGAGCATAGAGTGTGAAACAGAACACAGGGCGTAGAGCATGAAACATAGAACATAGAGCATAGAGCATGAAACATAGAACATAGAGCATGAAACAGAACACAGGGCATAGAGCATGAAACAGAACACAGCATAGAGCATGAAACATAGAACATAGAGCATAGAGTGTGAAACAGAACACAGCATAGAGCATGAAACATAGAACATAGAGCATGAAACAGAACAAAGGGCATAGAGCATGGAACATAGAGCATGAAACAGAACACAGGGCATAGAGCATGAAACAGAACACAGGGCGTAGAGTGTGAAACAGAACACAGGGCGTAGAGCATGAAACATAGAACATAGAGCATAGAGCATGAAACAGAACACAGGGCATAGAGCATGAAACAGAACACAGCATAGAGCATGAAACAACACAGCATAGAGCATGAAACAGAACACAGCATAGAGCATGAAACATAGAACATAGAGCATGGAACAGAGAACACAGAGCATAGAGCGTGAAACAGAACGTAGAGCATGAAACATAGAGAATGAGCCATAGAACATGGGAGATACAGAGCATAGAACATGAAACATAAGAGCTATAGAGCTGTATAACATAGAGCATAGAACATGAAACAGAGCACAGAATATGAAATATAGAACATGGAGCCATAGAACATTGAGACAGAACATGAAACATAGAACATAGAGCATGGAACATGAAACATGGAACCAAAGAACATGAAACATAGAGCATAGAGTGTGAAACATAGAGCGTAGAACATGGAACATAAGAGCCATAGAACACAGAACCCCGGCGGGTGGGGAAGGGCCTTTGAGATCACGCAGTGCAACCGCTCCCCAGCACTGCCAAGGCCACCACTGACCCATGGCCCTGAGGGCTTTGGCTGCCCGGGTTGAGAACCTACAGAGCTCCTGTGCTGGATGCTGGGAGAGGGGCTTGGGACAAGGGCCTGTAGGGCCAGGCCAAGGGGAATGGCTTGAACCTGCCCCAGGGGAGACTGAGCTGAGCTCTTAGGCAGAAGCTCTTCCCTGGGAGGGTGCTGAGGCGCTGGCACAGGGTGCCCAGAGAAGCTGTGGCTGCCCCATCCCTGGCAGTGCTCAAGGCCAGGTTGGACACAGGGGCTTGGAGCAAGCTGCTCTATGGAAGGGGTCCCTGCCCGGGGCAGGGGTCGGGACTGGATGGGCTCTAAGCTCCCTTCATCCCGAACCGCTCCGGGGTTCTCGGTGTCCCCAGGATGTCCCTGGACGGGCTCGGGCGCAGGGAACGGTGCTGGAATCCCTGGGCAGGAGCCAGCTCCGGGCTCTGCTCCCTCTCCCGGTGCCATCCCCTTTCCCCCGTTCCCACAGTCCAAGAAGCCCACCACGTGCTTCCCAAGGGCCCAGACCCCGCAGCGCCGCAGCGCCCAGCTCCGCCGCAGCACCCAGCCACCAGCGCCCCCCAAGCCGGTGAGAGCAGCACCAGCAGCAGGGCTGGGGGGGGGTGTGTGACCCCCCCACACCCCCCCACACCCCCCCTCACTGTGCCCCCTCCGCAGGCCGAGAGGCGCCAGTCCCTGGCCTTCAGCATCCTCAACACCCCCAAGAAGCTGGGGAGCAGCCTCCTGCGCCGCGCCGCCGCCCGCAAAGCCACCCCCAAGGGCTCCCCCCGCGCCGGCGCCCGCCGCTCGCCCCGCATCGCCACCGCCAAGTCCCCCAAGGGCAAGGTAAGGACCTGACCCCCCCCATCCCTGCCCCGGGGGCTGCTCCCCGTCACCAATGCCCCCCCTTGCTCTCTCCCTTCCAGACCAGTCGCCAACAGCTCAAGGACACCAAATTCTGAGCTTTGTCCCTGTGCCCCCCCCAGCCCGAGGCTTCAGCAGCCCCAGGGGGGTGATGGCACAACGGGGGGGGGGCACCTTCCCCTTGTCCCATCGCCCCCCTGCTCCTCCCTGCACCCAGCTCCGCCTGCCCCCCTCAGGCAGGGCCCCCCCCTGCCCCCTCAGGACCCCCCCCAGCCTTTGGGGCACCCTGAGGCGGGGGGGGAAGGA
>NW_026893072.1:35000-121348 GCF_033815535.1 Pezoporus flaviventris
ATGCTTTCCCTCCTGGCTATTCGACTGTGGGAGCAGACGGCAACCCTAACCCTAACCCTAACCCTAACCCTAACCCTAACCCAGCCCTAACCCTAACCCTAACCCTAACCCTACCCCTAACCCTAACCCTAACCCTAAACCTAACCATAACCCTAACCCTAACCCTAACCCCTAACCCTAACCCTAACCCAAACCCTAACCCTAACACTTAACCCTAAGCTTTCACCAGCTTTCCCTCCTGGCTCTTCGATTGTGGGAGCAGACGGCAACTGTTCCTGCTCTACTCACTGTGCAGCTGGGCAGCCGAGAGCAAGCTCCGAAGAGGGTGCATTCAAATGGACCTTTAGGTATGACACCGAGGAGCGACAGCAATGATGGTGACACCGTTGCAAAGCTGACTGTGTGCTGACGATGCCCAGCACATGCTTTCCTTCCTGGCTCTTCGGCTCTGGGAGCAGAGGCCAGATGTTCGTGCTCTACTGACTGTTCCGCTGGACAGCCAAGAGCAATGAGCGGAGAAGGTGGATTCAAATGAACTTCTAGGTATGAAAGTGAAAAGCGTCAGCAATGACGGAGGCACTGTTGCAAAGCTGACTGTGTGTTGAAGATGCCCAGCACATGCTTTCCCTCCTGGCTCCTCCACAGTGCTAGCAGAAGGCAACCGTTCGTGCTCTACTCACTGTGCTGCTGGGCAGCGAAAGCAAGCTCCGAAGAAGGTGCATTCAAATGGACCTTTAGGTATGAAAGCGAGGAGCGACAGCAATGATGGTGACACCGTTGCAAAGCTGACAGTGCGCTGAAGATGCCCAGCACATGCTTTCCCTGCCGGCTCTTCGGATCTGGGAGCAGAAGCCAGAAGTTCGTGCACTAATCGCTGTGCTACTGGGCAGCTGAGAAGCAGCTTTGGAGAGGTTGCATTCAAATGTACTTTTAGGTATGAAACCGAGGAGTGACAGCAATAATGGTGACAGCATTGCAAAGCTGACTGCGTGCTGAAGATGCCGTGCACATGCTTTCCCTTCTGGCTATTCGACTGTGGGAGCATACGGCAACCCTAACTCTAACCCTAACCCTAACCCTAACCCTAACCCAACCCTAACCCTAACCCTAACCCTAACCATACCCCTAACCCTAACCCTAACCCTAAACCTAACCATAACCCTAACCCTAACCCTAACCCCTAACCCTAACCCTAACCCTAACCCTATCCCCTAACCCTAACCCCTAACCCTAACCCTAACCCTAACCCTAACCCTAAGCTTTCACCAGCTTTCCCTCCTGGCTCTTCGATTGTGGGAGCAGACGGCAACTGTTCGTGCTCTACTCACTGTGCAGCTGGGCAGCCGAGAGCAAGCTCCGAAGAGGGTGCATTCAAATGGACCGTTAGGTATGAAAGCGAGGAGCGACAGCAATGATGGTGACACCATTGCAAAGCTGACTGTGTGCTGAAGATGCCCAGCACATGCTTTCCCTCCTGGCTCTTCGGATCTGGGAGCAGATGCCAGACGTTCGTGCCCTCATCGCTGTGCTACTTGGCAGCTCAGAGCAAGCTCCGTAGAGGTTGCTTTCGAGTGGACTTTTAGGTATGAAACCGAGGAGCGACAGCAATGATGGTGACACCGTTGCAAAGCTAACTGTGTACTGAAGATGCCCAGCACATGCTTTCCCTCCTGGCTCTTCGACTGTGGGAGCATACGGCAACCCTATCTCTAACCCTAACCCTAACCCTATCCCTAACCCAACCCTATCCCTAACCCTAACCCTAACCATACCCCTAACACTAACCCTAACCCTAAACCTAACCATAACCCTAACCCTAACCCTAACCCCTAACCCTAACCCTAACCCTAACCCTAACCCTAACCCCTAACCCTAACCCCTAACCCTAACCCTAACCCTAACCCTAACCCTAACCTTAAGCTTTCACCAGCTTTCCCTCCTGGCTCTTCGATTGTGGGAGCAGACGGCAACTGTTCGTGCTCTACTCACTGTGCAGCTGGGCAGCCGAGAGCAAGCTCCGAAGAGGGTGCATTCAAATGGACCTTTAGGTATGAAAGCGAGGAGCGACAGCAATGATGGTGACACCGTTGCAAAGCTGACAGTGTGCTGAAGATGCCCAGCACATGCTTTCCCTGCCGGCTCTTCGAATCTGGGAGCAGAGGCCAGACGTTCGTGCTCTACTGACTGTGCTGCTGGCAGCCAAGAGCAACGAGCAGAGAAGTTGGATTCAAATGAACTTCTCGGTATGAAAGTGAGGAGCGACAGCAATGATGGAGGCACTGTTGCAAAGCTGGCTGTGTGCAGAAGATTCAGAGCACCAGCTTTCCCTCCTGGCTCTTCGATTGTGGGAGCAGACGGCAACTGTTCGTGCTCTACTCACTGTGCTGCTGGGCAGCTGAGAGCATGCTTCGAAGAGGGTGCATTCAAATGGACCTTTAAGTATGAAATCGAGGAGCGACAGCAATGATGGTGACACCATTGCAAAGCTGACTGTGTGCTGAAGATGCCCAGCACATGCTTTCCCTCCTGGCTCTTCGGATCTGGGAGCAGATGCCAGACGTTCGTGCCCTCATCGCTGTGCTACTTGGCAGCTCAGAGCAAGCTCCGTAGAGGTTGCTTTCGAGTGGACTTTTAGGTATGAAACCGAGGAGCGACAGCAATGATGGTGACACCGTTGCAAAGCTAACTGTGTACTGAAGATGCCCAGCACATGCTTTCCCTCCTGGCTCTTCGACTGTGGGAGCATACGGCAACCCTATCTCTAACCCTAACCCTAACCCTATCCCTAACCCAACCCTATCCCTAACCCTAACCCTAACCATACCCCTAACACTAACCCTAACCCTAAACCTAACCATAACCCTAACCCTAACCCTAACCCCTAACCCTAACCCTAACCCTAACCCTAACCCTAACCCCTAACCCTAACCCCTAACCCTAACCCTAACCCTAACCCTAACCCTAACCTTAAGCTTTCACCAGCTTTCCCTCCTGGCTCTTCGATTGTGGGAGCAGACGGCAACTGTTCGTGCTCTACTCACTGTGCAGCTGGGCAGCCGAGAGCAAGCTCCGAAGAGGGTGCATTCAAATGGACCTTTAGGTATGAAAGCGAGGAGCGACAGCAATGATGGTGACACCGTTGCAAAGCTGACAGTGTGCTGAAGATGCCCAGCACATGCTTTCCCTGCCGGCTCTTCGAATCTGGGAGCAGAGGCCAGACGTTCGTGCTCTACTGACTGTGCTGCTGGGCAGCCAAGAGCAACGAGCAGAGAAGTTGGATTCAAATGAACTTCTCGGTATGAAAGTGAGGAGCGACAGCAATGATGGAGGCACTGTTGCAAAGCTGGCTGTGTGCAGAAGATTCAGAGCACCAGCTTTCCCCTCCTGGCTCTTCGATTGTGGGAGCAGACGGCAACTGTTCGTGCTCTACTCACTGTGCTGCTGGGCAGCTGAGAGCATGCTTCGAAGAGGGTGCATTCAAATGGACCTTTAAGTATGAAATCGAGGAGCGACAGCAATGATGGTGACACCGTTGCAAAGCTGACTGTGTCCTGAAGATGCCCAGCACATGCTTTCCCTCCTGGCTCTTCGGATCTGGGAGAAGAAGCCAGACGTTCGTGCACTAATCGCTCTGCCCCTGGGCAGCCGAGAACTAGCTTCGGAGAGGTTGCACTCAAATGGACTTTTAAGTATGAAACCGAGGAGCGACAGCAATGATGGTGACACCGTTGCAAAGCTGACTGTGTGCTGAAGATGCCCAGCACATGCTTTCCCTCCCGGCTCTTCGGATCTGAGAGGAGAAGCCAGAAGTTCGTGCACTAATCGCTGTGCTACTGGGCAGCTGAGAAGCAGCTTTGGAGAGGTTGCATTCAAATGTACTTTTAGGTATGAAACCGAGGAGTGACAGCAATAATGGTGACAGCATTGCAAAGCCGACTGTGTGCTGAAGATGCCCCGCACATGCTTTCCCTCCTGGCTATTCGACTGTGGGAGCAGACGGCAACCCTAACCCTAACCCTAACCCTAACCCTAACCCTAACCCAGCCCTAACCCTAACCCTAACCCTACCCCTAACCCTAACCCTGACCCTAAACCTAACCATAACCCTAACCCTAACCCTAACCCCTAACCCTAACCCTAACCCAAACCCTAACCCTAACACCTAACCCTAACCCCTAACCCTAACCCTAAACCTAACCCTAAGCTTTCACCAGCTTTCCCTCCTGGCTCTTCGATTGTGGGAGCAGACGGCAACTGTTCCTGCTCTACTCACTGTGCAGCTGGGCAGCCGAGAGCAAGCTCCGAAGAGGGTGCATTCAAATGGACCTTTAGGTATGACACCGAGGAGCGACAGCAATGATGGTGACACCGTTGCAAAGCTGACTGTGTGCTGAAGATGCCCAGCACATGCTTTCCCTCCTGGCTCTTCGGATCTGGGAGCAGAAGCCAGACGTTCGTGCACTTATCGTTCTGCCCCTAGGCAGCCGAGAACAAGCTTCGGAGAGGTTGCACTCAAATGGACTTTTAAGTATGAAAGCGAGGAGCGACAGCAATGATGGTGACACCGTTGCAAAGCTGACTGTGTGCTGAAGATGCCCAGCACATGCTTTCCCTCCTGGCTCTTCGGCTCTGGGAGCAGAGGCCAGACGTTCGTGCTCTAATCGCTGTGCTACTTGGCAGCTCAGAGCAAGCTCCGTAGAGGTTGCATTCGAGTGGACTTTTAGCGATGAAACCGAGGAGCGACAGCAATGATGGTGACACCGTTGCAAAGCTAACTGTGTGCTGAAGATGCCCAGCACATGCTTTCCCTCCTGGCTCTTCGACTGTGGGAGCAGACGGCAACCGTTCGTGCTCTACTCACTGTGCTGCTGGGCAGCCGAGAGCAAGCTCCGAAGAGGGTGCATTCAAATGGACCTTTAGGTAGGAAAGCGAGGAGCGACAGCAATGATGGTGACACCGTTGCAAAGCTGACTGTGTGCTGAAGATGCCCAGCACATGCTTTCCCTCCTGGCTCTTCGGCTCTGAGAGCAGAGGCCAGACGTTCGTGCTCTCCTGACTGTGCTGCTGGGCAGCCAAGAGCAACGAGCAGAGAAGTTGGATTCAAATGAACTTCTCGGTATGAAAGTGAGGAGCGACAGCAATGATGGAGGCACTGTTGCAAAGCTGACTGTGTGCAGAAGATTCAGAGCACCAGCTTTCCCTCCTGGCTCTTCGATTGTGGGAGCAGACGGCAACTGTTCGTGCTCTACTCACTGTGCTGCTGGGCAGCTGAGAGCATGCTTCGAAGAGGGTGCATTCAAATGGACCTTTACGTATGAAAGCGAGGAGCGACAGCAATGATGGTGACACTGTTGCAAAGCTGACTGTGTGCTGAAGATGCCCAGCACATGTTTTCCCTCCTCGCTCCTCCACTGTGCTAGCAGACGGCAACCGTTCGTGCTCTACTCACTGTGCTGCTGGGCAGCCGAGAGCAAGCTCCGAAGAGGGTGCTTTCAAATGGACATTTAGGTATGAAATCGAGGAGCGATAGCAATGATGGTGACACCGTTGCAAAGCTGACTGTGTCCTGAAGATGCCCAGCACATGCTTTCCCTCCTGGCTCTTCGGATCTGGGAGAAGAAGCCAGACGTTCGTGCACTAATCGCTCTGCCCCTGGGCAGCCGAGAACAAGCTTCGGAGAGGTTGCACTCAAATGTACTTTTAAGTATGAAACCGAGGAGCGACAGCAATGATGGTGACACCGTTGCAAAGCTGACTGTGTGCTGAAGATGCCCAGCACAGGTTTTCCATCCTGGCTCTTCAGCTCTAAGAGCAGAGGCCAGACGTTCATGCACTAATCACTGTGCCCCTGGGCAGCCGAGAACAAGCTTTGGAGACGTTGCATTAAAATGGACATTTACGTATGAAAACGAGGAGCGACAGCAATGATGGTGACACCGTTGCAAAGCTGACTGTGTGCTGAAGATGCCCAGCACATGCTTTCCCTCCTGGCTCTTCAGCTCTGGGAGCAGAGGCCAGACGTTCGTGCTCTAATCGCTGTGCTACTTGGCAGCTCAGAGCAAGCTCCGCAGAGGTTGCATTCGAGTGGACTTTTAGGTATGAAACCGAGGAGCGACAGCAATGATGGTGAAACCGTTGCAAAGCTGACTGTGTGCTGAAGATGCCCAGCACATGCTTTCCCTCCTGGCTTTTCATCTCTGGCAGCAGACGCCAACCGTTCGTGCTCTACTCACTGTGCTGCTGGGCAGCCGAGAGCAAGCTCCGACGAGGGTGCATTCAAATGGACCTTTAGGTATGAAAGCGAGGAGCGACAGCAATGATGGTGACACCGTTGCAAAGCTGACTGTGTGCTGAAGATGCCCAGCACATGCTTTCCCTCCTGGCTCTTCGGCTCAGGGAGCAGAGGCCAGACGTTCGTGCACTAATCGCTGAGCTACTGGGCAGCTGAGAAGCAGCTTTGGAGAGGTTGCATTCAAATGTACTTTTACTTATGAAACCGAGGAGTGACAGCAATAATGGTGACAGCATTGCAAAGCTGACTGTGTGCTGAAGATGCCCAGCACATGCTTTCCCTCCTGGCTCTTCGACTGTGGGAGCAGACGACAACCGTTCGTGCTCTACTCCCTGTGCTGCTGGGCAGCCGAGAGCAAGCTCTGAAGAGGGTGCATTCAAATGGACCTTTAGGTATGAAAGCGAGGAGCGACAGCAATGATGGTGACACCGTTGCAAAGCTGACTGTGTGCTGAAGATGCCCAGCACATGTTTTCCATCCTGGCTCTTCGGCTCTAAGAGCAGAGGCCAGACGTTCATGCACTAATCACTGTGCCCCTGGGCAGCCGAGAACAAGCTTTGGAGACATTGCATTCAATTGGACTTTTACATATGAAACCGAGGAGCGACAGCAATGATGGTGACACCGTTGCAAAGCTGACTGTGTGCTGAAGATGCCCAGCACATGCTTTCCCTCCTGGCTCTTCGGCTCTGGCAGCAGACGGCAACCGTTCGTGCTCTACTCACTGTGCTGCTGGGCAGCCGAGAGCAAGCTCCGAAGAGGGTGCTTTCAAATGGACATTTAGGTATGAAAGCGAGGAGCGACAGCAATGATGGTGACACCGTTGCAAAGCTGACTGTGTGCTGAAGATGCCCAGCACATGCTTTCCCTCCTGGCTCTTCGGCTCTGGGTGCAGAGGCCTGACGTTCGTGCTCTACTGACTGTGCCGCTGGACAGCCAAGAGCAATGAGCGGAGAAGGTGTATTCAAATGAACTTCTAAGTATGAAAGTGAAAAGCGTCAGCAATGATGGAGGCACTGTTGCAAAGCTGACTGTGTGCTGAAGATGCCCAGCATATGCATTCCCTCCTGGCTCCTCCACTGTGCTAGCAGACGGCAACTGTTCGTGCTCTACTCACTGTGCTGCTGGGCAGCCGAGAGCAAGCTCCGAAGAGGGCGCTTTCAAATGGACCTTTAGGTATGAAAGCGAGGAGCGACAGCAATGATGGTGACACCGTTGCAAAGCTGACTGTGTGCTGAAGATGCCCAGCACATGCTTTCCCTCCCGGCTCTTCGGATCTGGGAGCAGAAGCCAGAAGTTCGTGCACTAATCGCTGTGCTACTGGGCAGCTGAAAAGCAGCTTTGGAGGGGTTGCATTCAAATGTCCTTTTAGGTATGAAACCGAGGAGTGACAGCAATAATGGTGACAGCATTGCAAATCTGACTGTGTGCTGAAGATGCCCCGCACATGCTTTCCCTCCTGGCTCTTCGACTGTGGGAGCAGACGGCAACCCTAACCCTAACCCTAACCCTAACCCTAACCCTAACCCAACAATAACCCTAACCCTACCCCTAACCCTAACCCTAACCCTAAACCTAACCATAAACCTAACCCTAACCCTAACCCCTAACCCTAACCCTAACCCTAACCCTAACCCTAACCCCTAACCCTAACCCTAACCCTAACCCTAAGCTTTCACCAGCTTTCCCTCCTGGCTCTTCGATTGTGGGAGCAGACGGCAACTGTTCGTGCTCTACTCACTGTGCAGCTGGGCAGCCGAGAGCAAGCTCCGAAGAGGGTGCATTCAAATGGACCTTTAGGTCTGACACCGAGGAGCGACAGCAATGATGGTGACACCGTTGCAAAGCTGACTGTGTGCTGAAGATGCCCAGCACATGCTTTCCCTCCTGGCTCTTCGGATCTGGGAGCAGAAGCCAGACGTTAGTGCACTAATCGTTCTGCCCCTGGGCAGCCGAGAACAAGCTTCGGAGAGGTTGTACTCAAATGGACTTTTAAGTATGAAACCGAGGAGCGACAGCAATGATGGTGACACCGTTTCAAAGCTGACTGTGTGCTGAAGATGCCCAGCACATGCTTTCCCTCCTGGCTCTTCGGCTCTGGGAGCAGAGGCCAGACGTTCGTGCTCTAATCGCTGTGCTACTTGGCAGCTCAGAGCAAGCTCCGTAGAGGTTGCATTCGAGTGGACTTTTAGGTATGAAACCGAGGAGCGACAGCAATGATGGTGACACCGTTTCAAAGCTGACTGTGTGCTGAAGATGCCCAGCACATGCTTTCCCTCCTGGCTCTTCGGCTCTGGGTGCAAAGGCCAGACGTTCATGCTCTACTGACTGTGCTGCTGGGCAGCCAAGAGCAACGAGCAGAGAAGTTGGATTCAAATGAACTTCTAGGTATGAAAGTGAGGAGCGACAGCAATGATGGACGCACTGGGTCAAAGCTGACAGTGTGCAGAAGATTCAGAGCACCAGCTTTCCCTCCTGGCTCTTCGATTGTGGGAGTAGACGGCAACTGTTCGTGCTCTACTCACTGTGCAGCTGGGCAGCCGAGAGCAAGCTCCGAAGAGGGTGCATTCAAATGGACCTTTAGGTATGACACCGAGGAGCGACAGCAATGATGCTGACACCGTTGCAAAGCTCACTGTGGGCTGAAGATGCCCAGCACATGCTTTCCCTCCAGGCTCTTCGGCTCAGGGAGCAGAGGCCAGACGTTAGTGCTCTAATCGCTCTGCTACTTGGCAGCTCAGAGCAAGCTCCGTAGAGGTTGCATTCGAGTGGACTTTTAGGTATGAAACCGAGGAGCGACAGCAATGATGGTGACACCCTTGCAAAGCTAACAGTGGGCTGAAGATGCCCAGCACATGCTTTCCCTCCTGGCACTTCTACTGTGGGAGCAGACGGCAACCGTTCGTGCTCTACTCACTGCGCTGCTGGGCAGCCGAGAGCAAGCTCCGAAGAGGGTGCATTCATATGGACCTTTAGCTATGAAACCGAGGAGAGACTGCAATGATGGTGACCCCGTTGCAAAGCTGCTTGTGTACTGAAGAAGCCCAGCACTAGCTTTCCCTGCTGGTCCTTCTGCTGTGCGAGCAGAATCCACTGTTCATTCTGTGCTGACTGTGTTGCTGCGCAGCAGAGAGCAGGCTCTGGACTGATTCCATTCAAATGCTTTTCCTGTATGAAAGTGAGCAGTGAAAGCAACGATGGAGGCACCAATGTAAACGCGATTGTGTGCTGAACAGGTCCAGCACCAGCTTTCAATCCTGGCTCTTCTGCTGTGGGAGCAGAGGCCAAACGTTCGTGCTGTACTCACTGTGCTGCTGGGCAGCTGAGACCACCTGAGAATTTGGATTCAAATGGACTTTTAGATATGAAACCGAGGAGAGACTGCAATGATGGTGACCCCGTTGCAAAGCTGCTTGTGTGCTGAAGAAGCCCAGCACTAGCTTTCCCTGCTGGTCCTTCTGCTGTGCAAGCAGAACCCACTGTTCATTCTGTGCTGACTGTGTTGCTGCGCAGCAGAGAGCAGGCTCTGGACTGATTCCATTCATATGCTTTTCCTGTATGAGTGTTAGCAGTGAAAGCAACGATGGAGGCACCAATGTAAAGGTGATTGTGTGCTGAACAGGTCCAGCACCAGCTTTCAATCCTTGCTCTTCTGCTGTGGGAGCAGATGCCAAACGTTCGTGCTGTACTCACTGTGCTGCTGGGCAGCTGAGACCACCTGAGAATTTGGATTCAAATGGACTTTTAGGTATGAAACCGAGGAGAGACTGCAATGATGGTGACCCCGTTGCAAAGCTGCTTGTGTGCTGAAGAAGCAGAGCACTAGCTTTCCCTGCTGGTCCTTCTGCCGTGTGAGCAGATGCCACTGTTCATTCTGTGCTGACTGTGTTGCTGCGCAGCAGAGAGCAGGCTCTGGACTGATTCCATTCAAATGCTTTTCCTGCATGAAAGTGAGCAGTGAACGCAACGATGGAGGCACCAATGTAAAGGGGATTGTGTGCTGAACAGGTCCAGCACCAGCTTTCAATCCTTGTTCTTCTGCTGTGGGAGCAGATGCCAAACGTTCGTGCTGTACTCGCTGTGCTGCTGGGCAGCTGAGAGACACCACATGTGAATTTGTATTCAAATGGACTTTTAGGTATGAAACCGAGGAGAGACTGCAATGATGGTGACCCCTTTGCAATGCTGACTGTGAGCTGAAGAGGCCCAGCACTAGCTTTCCCTGCTCGTTCTTCTGCTGTGGGAGCAGATGCCACTGTTCATTCTGTGCTGATTGTGTTGCTCCACAGTAGAGAGCAGGCTCTGGACTGATTCTATTCAAATGCTTTTCCTGTATGAATGTGAGCAGTGAAAGCTACGATGGAGGCACTAATGTAAAGGTGATTGTGTGCTGAACAGGTCCAGCACCAGCTTTCAATCCTGGCTCTTCTGCTGTGGGAGCAGAGGCCAAACGTTCGTGCTGTACTCACTGTGCTGCTGGGCAGCTGAGAGACACCACCTGAGAATTTGGATTCAAATGGACTTTTAGGTATGAAACCGAGGAGAGACTGCAATGATGGTGACCCCGTTGCAAAGCTGCTTGTGTGCTGAGGAGACACAGCCCTAGCTTTCCCTGCTGGTCCTTCTGCCCTGTGAGCAGATGCCACTGTTCATTCTGTGCTGTGTTTTTGCCATAAGGAAGCAGGCTCTGGACTGATTCTATTCAAATGCTTTTCCTGTATGAGTGTTAGCAGTGAAAGCAACGATGGAGGCACCAATGTAAAGGTGATTGTGTGCTGAACAGGTCCAGCACCAGCTTTCAATCCTTGCTCATCTGCTGTGGGAGCAGAGGCCAAACGTTCGTGCTGTACTAACTGTGCTGCTGGGCAGCTTAGAGAGACCACCTGAGAATTTGGATTCAAATGGACTTTTAGGTATGAAACCGAGGAGAGACTGCAATGATGGTGACCCCGTTGCAAAGCTGCTTGTGTGCTGAAGAAGCAGCGCACTAGCTTTCCCTGCTGGTCCTTCTGCTGTGCGAGCAGAATCCACTGTTCATTCTGTGCTGACTGTGTTGCTGCGCAGCAGAGAGCAGCCTCTGGACTGATTCCATTCAAATGCTTTTCCTGTATGAAAGTGAGCAGTGAAAGCAACGATGGAGGCACCAATGTAAACGCGATTGTGTGCTGAACAGGTCCAGCACCAGCTTTCAATCCTTGCTCTTCTGCTGTGGGAGCAGATGCCAAACGTTCGTGCTGTACTCACTGTGCTGCTGGGCAGCTGAGACCACCTGAGAATTTGGATTCAAATGGACTTTTAGGTATGAAACCGAGGAGAGACTGCAATGATGGTGACCCCGTTGCAAAGCTGCTTGTCAGCTGAAGAGGCCCAGCACTAGCTTTCCCTGATGATCCTTCTGCCTTGTGAGCAGATGCCACTGTTCATTCTGTGCTGATTGTGTTGCTGCGCAGCAGAGAGCAGCCTCTGGACTGATTCCATTCAAATGCTTTTCCTGTATGAAAGCGAGCAGTGAAAGCAAAGATGGAGGCACCAATGTAAAGGGGATTGTGTGCTGAACAGGTCCAGCACCAGCTTTCAATCCTGGCTCTTCTGCTGTGGGAGCAGAGGCCAAACTTTCGTGCTGTACTCACTGTGCTGCTGGGCAGCTGAGAGACACCACCTGAGAATTTGGATTCAAATGGACGTTTAGGTATGAAACCGAGGAGAGACTGCAATGATGGTGACACCGTTGCAAAGCTGCTTGTGTCCTGAAGAGGCCCAGCAGTAGCTTTCCCTGATGATCCTTCTGCCGTGTGAGCAGATGCAACTGTTCATTCTGTGCTGACTGTGTTGCTGCGCAGCAGAGAGCAGGCTCTGGACTGATTCCATTCAAATGCTTTTCCTG
This sequence comes from Pezoporus flaviventris, assembly GCF_033815535.1. NCBI lineage: Eukaryota > Metazoa > Chordata > Aves > Psittaciformes > Psittacidae > Pezoporus > Pezoporus flaviventris. The sequence continues at coordinate 47,177 of NW_026893072.1, forward strand.
TATGAAAGTGAGCAGTGAAAGCAACGATGGAGGCACCAATGTAAAGGTGATTGTGTGCTGAACAGGTCCAGCACCAGCTTTCAATCCTGGCTCTTCTGCTGTGGGAGCAGAGGCCAAACGTTCGTGCTGTACTCACTGGCTGCTGGGCAGATGAAAGACACCACCTGAGAATTCGTATTCAAATGGACTTTTAGGTATGAAACCAAGGAGAGACTGCAATGATGGTGACCCCGTTGCAAAGCTGCTTGTGTGCTGAAGAAGCAGAGCACTAGCTTTCCCTGCTGGTCCTTCTGCCGTGTGAGCAGATGCCACTCTTCATTCTGTGCTGACTGTGTTGCTGCGCAGCAGAGAGCAGGCTCTGGACTGATTCCATTCAAATGCTTTTCCGGTATGAAAGTGAGCAGTGAAAGCAACGATGGAGGCACCAATGTAAAGGGGATTGTGTGCTGAACAGGTCCAGCACCAGCTTTCAATCCTGGCTCTTCTGCTGTGGGAGCAGAGGCCAAACGTTCGTGCTGTACTCACTGTGCTGCTGGGAAGCTGAGAGACACCACCTGAGAATTCGTATTCAAATGGACTTTTAGGTATGAAACCGAGGAGAGACTGCAATGATGGTGACACCGTTGCAAAGCTGCTTGTGTGCTGAAGAGGCCCAGCAGTAGCTTTCCCTGCTGGTCCTTCTGCCGTGTGAGCAGATGCCACTGTTCATTCTGTGCTGATTGTGTTGCTGCGCAGCAGAGAGCAGCCTCTGGACTGATTCCATTCAAATGCTTTTCCTGTATGAAAGTGAGCAGTGAAAGCAACGATGGAGGCACCAATGTAAAGGGGATTGTGTGCTGAACAGGTCCAGCAGCAACTTTCAATCCTGGCTCTTCTGCTGTGGGAGCAGAGGCCAAACGTTCGTGCTGTACTCACTGTGCTGCTGGGCAGCTGAGAGAGACCACCTGAGAATTTGGATTCAAATGGACTTTTAGGTATGAAACCGAGGAGAGACTGCAATGATGGTGACCCCGTTGCAAAGCTGCTTGTGTGCTGAAGAGACACAGCCCTAGCTTTCCCTGCTGGTCCTTCTGCCTTGTGAGCAGATGCCACTGTTCATTCTGTGCTGACTGTGTTGCTGCGCAGCAGATAGCAGTCTCTGGACTGATTCCATTCAAATGCTTTTCCTGTATGAAAGTGAGCAGTGAAAGCAACGATGGAGGCACCAATGTAAAGGGGATTGTGTCCTAAACAGGTCCAGCACCAGCTTTCAAACCTGGCTATTCTGCTGTGGGAGCAGAGGCCAAACGTTCGTGCTGTACTCACTGGCTGCTGGGCAGCTGAGAGACACCACCTGAGAATTTGGATTCAAATGGACTTTTAGGTATGAAACCAAGGAGAGACTGCAATGATGGTGACCCCGTTGCAAAGCTGCTTGTGTGCTGAAGAAGCAGAGCACTAGCTTTCCCTGCTGGTCCTTCTGCCGTGTGAGCAGATGCCACTGTTCATTCTGTGCTGACTGTGTTCCTGCGCAGCAGATAGCAGGCTCTGGACTGATTCCATTCAAATGCTTTTCCTGTATGAGTATTAGCAGTGAACGCAACGATGGAGGCACCAATGTAAACGTGATTGTGTGCTGAACAGGTCCAGCACCAGCTTTCAATCCTGGCTCTTCTGCTGTGGGAGCAGAGGCCAAACGTTCGTGCTGTACTCACTGGCTGCTGGGCAGATGAGAGACACCACCTGAGAATTCGTATTCAAATGGACTTTTAGGTATGAAACCAAGGAGAGACTGCAATGATGGTGACCCCGTTGCAAAGCTGCTTGTGTGCTGAAGAAGCAGAGCACTAGCTTTCCCTGCTGGTCCTTCTGCCGTGTGAGCAGATGCCACTCTTCATTCTGTGCTGACTGTGTTGCTGCGCAGCAGAGAGCAGGCTCTGGACTGATTCCATTCAAATGCTTTTCCGGTATGAAAGTGAGCAGTGAAAGCAACGATGGAGGCACCAATGTAAAGGGGATTGTGTGCTGAACAGGTCCAGCACCAGCTTTCAATCCTGGCTCTTCTGCTGTGGGAGCAGAGGCCAAACGTTCGTGCTGTACTCACTGTGCTGCTGGGAAGCTGAGAGACACCACCTGAGAATTCGTATTCAAATGGACTTTTAGGTATTAAACCGAGGAGAGACTGCAATGATGGTGACCCCGTTGCAAAGCTGCTTGTGTGCTGAAGAGGCCCAGCAGTAGCTTTCCCTGCTGGTCCTTCTGCCGTGTGAGCAGATGCCACTGTTCATTCTGTGCTGACTGTGTTGCTGCGCAGCAGAGAGCAGCCTCTGGACTGATTCCATTCAAATGCTTTTCCTGTATGAAAGTGAGCAGTGAAAGCAACGATGGAGGCACCAATGTAAACGGGATTGTGTGCTGAACAGGTCCAGCACCAGCTTTCAATCCTGGCTCTTCTGCTGTGGGAGCAGAGGCCAAACGTTCGTGCTGTAGTCACTGTGCTGCTGGGCTGCTGAGCGACACCACCTGAGAATTCGGATTCAAATGGACTTTTAGGTATGAAACCGAGGAGAGACTGCAATGATGGTAACCCCGTTGCAAAGATGCTTGTGTGCTGAAGAGGCCCAGCACTAGCTTTCCCTGCTGGTCCTTCTGCCGTGTGAGCAGATGCCACTGTTCATTCTGTGCTGACTGTGTTCCTGCGCAGCAGATAGCAGCCTCTGGACTGATTCCATTCAAATGCTTTTCCTGTATGAAAGTGAGCAGTGAAAGCAGCGATGGATGCACCAATGTAAAGGTAATTGTGTGCTGAACAGGTCCAGCACCAGCTTTCAATCCTGGCTCTTCTGCTGTGGGAGCAGAGGCCAAACGTTCGTGCTGTACTCACTGTGCTGCTGGGCAGCTGAGAGACACCACCTGAGAATTTGGATTCAAATGGACTTTTAGGTATGAAACCGAGGAGAGACTGCAATGATGGTGACCCCGTTGCAAATCTGCTTGTGTGCTGAAGAGCCCTACACTAGCTTTCCCTGATGATCCTTCTGCCGTGTGAGCAGATGCCACTGTTCATTCTGTGCTGACTGTGTTACTGCTGCGCAGAGAGCAGCCTCTGGACTGATTCCATTCAAATGCTTTTCCTGTATGAAAGTGAGCAGTGAAAGCAACGATGGATGCACCAATGTAAAGGTGATTTTGTGCTGAACAGGTCCAGCACCAACTTTCAATCCTGGCTCTTCTGCTGTGGGAGGAGAGGCCAAACGGTCGTGCTGTACTAACTGTGCTGCTGGGCAGCTGAGAGACACCACCTGAGAATTTGGATTCAAATGGACTTTTAGGTATGAAACCGAGGAGAGACTGCAATGATGGTGACCCCGTTGCAAAGCTGCTTGTGTGCTGAAGAGACACAGCACTAGCTTTCCCTGCTGGTCCTTCTGCCGTGTGAGCAGATGCCACTGTTCATTCTGTGCTGTGTTGCTGCCAGCAGGGAGCAGGCTCTGGACTGATTCCATTCAAATGCTTTTCCTGTATGAGTGTTAGCAGTGAAAGCAACGATGGAGGCACCAATGTAAAGGTGATTGTGTGCTGAACAGGTCCAGCACCAGCTTTCAATCCTTGCTCTTCTGCTGTGGGAGCAGATGCCAAAAGTTCGTGCTGTACTCACTGTGCTGCTGGGCAGCTGAGACCACCTGAGAATTTGGATTCAAATGGACTTTTAGGTATGAAACCGAGGAGAGACTGCAATGATGGTGACCCCGTTGCAAAGCTGCTTGTGTGCTGAAGAAGCAGCGCACTAGCTTTCCCTGCTGGTCCTTCTGCTGTGCGAGCAGAATCCACTGTTCATTCTGTGCTGACTGTGTTGCTGCGCAGCAGAGAGCAGGCTCTGGAGTGATTCCATTCAAATGCTTTTCCTGTATGAAAGTGAGCAGTGAAAGCAACGATGGAGGCACCAATGTAAACGCGATTGTGTGCTGAACAGGTCCAGCACCAGCTTTCAATCCTTGCTCTTCTGCTGTGGGAGCAGATGCCAAACGTTCGTGCTGTACTCACTGTGCTGCTGGGCAGCTGAGACCACCTGAGAATTTGGATTCAAATGGACTTTTAGGTATGAAACCGAGGAGAGACTGCAATGATGGTGACCCCGTTGCAAAGCTGCTTGTCAGCTGAAGAGGCCCAGCACTAGCTTTCCCTGATGATCCTTCTGCCTTGTGAGCAGATGCCACTGTTCATTCTGTGCTGACTGTGTTGCTGCGCAGCAGAGAGCAGGCTCTGGACTGATTCCATTCAAATGCTTTTCCTGTATGAAAGTGAGCAGTGAAAGCAACGATGGATGCACCAATGTAAAGGGGATTGTGTGCTGAACAGGTCCAGCACCAGCTTTCAATCCTGGCTCTTCTGCTGTGGGAGCAGAGGCCAAATGTTCGTGCTGTACTAACTGTGCTGCTGGGCAGCTGAGAGACACCACCTGAGAATTTGGATTCAAATGGACTTTTAGGTACGAAACCGAGGAGAGACTGCAATGATGGTGACCCCGTTGCAAAGCTGCTTGTGTGCTGAAGAGACACAGCCCTAGCTTTCCCTGCTGGTCCTTCTGCCGTGTGAGCAGATGCCACTGTTCATTCTGTGCTGTGTTGCTGCCAGCAGGGAGCAGGCTCTGGACTGATTCCATTCAAATGCTTTTCCTGTATGAGTGTTAGCAGTGAAAGCAACGATGGAGGCACCAATGTAAAGGTGATTGTGTGCTGAACAGGTCCAGCACCAGCTTTCAATCCTTGCTCTTCTGCTGTGGGAGGAGAGGCCAAACGTTCGTGCTGTACTAACTGTGCTGCTGGGCAGCTGAGAGACACCACCTGAGAATTTGGATTCAAATGGACTTTTAGGTATGAAACCGAGGTGAGACTGGAATGATGGCGACACCGTTGCAAAGCTGCTTGTGTGCTGAAGAGTCCCAGCACTAGCTTTCCCTGCTGGTCCTTCTGCCGTGTGAGCAGATGCCACTGTTCATTCTGTGCTGATTGTGTTGCTGCGCAGCAGAGAGCAGCCTCTGGACTGATTCCATTCAAATGCTTTTCCTGTATGAAAGTGAGCAGTGAAAGCAACGATGGAGGCACCAATGTAAAGGGGATTGTGTGCTGAACAGGTCCAGCACGAGCTTTCAATCCTGGCTCTTCTGCTGTGGGAGCAGAGGCCAAATGTTCGTGCTGTACTCACTGTGCTGCTGGGCAGCTGAGAGAGACCACCTGAGAATTTGGATTCAAATGGACTTTTAGGTATGAAACCGAGGAGAGACTGCAATGATGGTGACCCCGTTACAAAGCTGCTTGTGTGCTGAAGAGGCCCAGCACTAGCTTTCCCAGATGATCCTTCAGCCGTGTGAGCAGATGCCACTGTTCATTCTGTGCTGACTGTGTTACTGCTGTGCAGAGAGAAGCCTCTGGACTGATTCCATTCAAATGCTTTTCCTGTATGAAAGTGAGCAATGAAAGCAACGATGGATGCACCAATGTAAAGGTGATTGTGTGCTGAACAGGTCCAGCAGCAGCTTTCAATCCTGGCTCTTCTGCTGTGGGAGGAGAGGCCAAACGTTCGTGCTGTACTAACTGTGCTCCTGGTCAGCTGAGAGACACCACCTGAGAATTTGGATTCAAATGGACTTTTAGGTATGAAACCGAGGAGAGACTGCAATGATGGTGACCCCGTTGCAAAGCTGCTTGTGTGCTGAAGAAGCAGAGCACTAGCTTTCCCTGCTGGTCCTTCTGCCGTGTGAGCAGATGCCACGGTTCATTCTGTGCTGTGTTGCTGCCAGCTGGGAGCAGGCTCTGAACTGATTCCATTCAAATGCTTTTCCTGTATGAGAGTTAGCAGTGAAAGCAACGATGGAGGCACCAATGTAAAGGTGATTGTGTGCTGAACAGGTCCAGCACCAGCTTTCAATCCTTGCTCTTCTGCTGTGGGAGCAGATGCCAAACGTTCGTGCTGTAGTCACTGTGCTGCTGGGCAGCTGAGACCACCTGAGAATTTGGATTCAAATGGACTTTTAGGTAGGAAACCGAGGAGAGACTGCAATGATGGTGACCCCGTTGCAAAGCTGCTTGTGTGCTGAAGAGGCCCAGCACTAGCTTTCCCTGATGATCCTTCTGCCGTGTGAGCAGATGCCACTGTTCATTCTGTGCTGACTGTGTTGCTGCGCAGCAGAGAGCAGGCTCTGGACTGATTCCATTCAAATGCTTTTCCTGTATGAAAGTGAGCAGTGAAAGCAACGATGGATGCACCAATGTAAAGGTGATTGTGTGCTGAACAGGTCCAGCACCAGCTTTCAATCCTGGCTCTTCTGCTGTGGGAGAAGAGGCCAAACGTTCGTGCTGTAGAGCGACACCAGCTGAGAATTCGGATTCAAATGGACTTTTAGGTATGAAGCCAAGGAGAGACTGCAATGATGGTGACCCCGTTGCAAAGCTGCTTGTGTGCTGAAGAGACACAGCCCTAGCTTTCCCTGCTGGTCCTTCTGCCGTGTGAGCAGATGCCACTGTTCATTCTGTGCTGAGTTGCTGCGCAGCAGAGAGCAGGCTCTGGACTGATTCCATTCAAATGCTTTTCCTGTATGAATGTGAGCAGTGAAAGCAACGATGGAGGCACCAATGTAAAGGTGATTGTGTGCTGAACAGGTCCAGCACCAGCTTTCAATCCTGGCTCTTCTGCTGTGGGAGCAGAGGCCAAACGTTCGTGCTGTACTCACTGTGCTGCTGGGCAGCTGAGAGGGACCACCTGAGAATTTGTATTCAAATGGACTTTTAGGTATGAAACCGAGGAGAGACTGCAATGATGGTGACCCCGTTGCAAAGCTGCTTGTTTGCTGAAGAAGCAGAGCACTAGCTTTCCCTGCTGGTCCTTCTGCCGTGTGAGCAGATGCCACTGTTCATTCTGTGCTGTGTTGCTGCCAGCAGGGAGCAGGCTCTGGACTGATTCTATTCAAATGCTTTTCCTGTATGAGTTTTAGCAGTGAAAGCAACGATGGAGGCACCAATGTAAAGGTGATTGTGTGCTGAACAGGTCCAGCACCAGCTTTCAATCCTTGCTCTTCTGCTGTGGGAGCAGATGCCAAACGTTCGTGCTGTACTCACTGTGCTGCTGGGCAGCTGAGAGAGACCACCTGAGAATTTGGATTCAAATGGACTTTAGGTATGAAACCGAGGAGAGACTGCAATGATGGTGACCCCGTTGCAAAGCTGCTTGTGTGCTGAAGAGACACAGCCCTAGCTTTCCCTGCTGGCCCTTCTGCCGTGTGAGCAGATGCCACTGTTCATTCTGTGCTGTGTTGCTGCCAGCAGGGAGCAGGCTCTGGACTGATACCATTCAAATGCTTTTCCTGTATGAGTATTAGCAGTGAAAGCAACGATGGAGGCACCAATGTAAAGGTGATTGTGTGCTGAACAGGTCCAGCACCAGCTTTCAATCCTGGCTCTTCTGCTGTGGGAGCAGATGCCAAACGTTCGTGCTGTACTAACTGTGCTGCTGGGCAGCTGAGACCACCTGAGAATTTGGATTCAAATGGACTTTTAGGTATGAAACCGAGGAGAGACTGCAATGATGGTGACACCGTTGCAAAGCTGCTTGTGTGCTGAAGAGGCCCAGCACTACCTTTCCCTGCTGGTCCTTCTGCTGTGCGAGCAGAATCCACTGTTCATTCTGTGCTGACTGTGTTGCTGCGCAGCAGAGAGCAGGCTCTGGACTGATTCCATTCAAATGCTTTTCCTGTATGAAAGTGAGCAGTGAAAGCAACGATGGAGGCACCAATGTAAAGGTGATTGTGTGCTGAACAGGTCCAGCACCAGCTTTCAATCCTTGCTCTTCTGCTGTGGGAGCAGATGCCAAACGTTCGTGCTGTACTCACTGTGCTGCTGGGCAGCTGAGAGACACCACCTGAGAATTTGGATTCAAATGGACTTTTAGGTATGAAACCGAGGAGAGACTGCAATGATGGTGACCCCGTTGCAAAGCTGCTTGTGTGCTGAAGAGGCCCAGCACTAGCTTTCCCTGATGATCCTTCTGCCGTGTGAGCAGATGCCACTGTTCATTCTGTGCTGACTGTGTTGCTGCGCAGCAGAGAGCAGCCTCTGGACTGATTCCATTCAAATGCTTTTCCTGTATGAGTGTTAGCAGTGAAAGCAACGATGGAGGCACCAATGTAAAGGTGATTGTGTGCTGAACAGGTCCAGCACCAGCCTTCAATCCTTGCTCTTCTGCTGTGGGAGCAGATGCCAAAGGTTCCTGCTGTACTCACTTTCTGCTGGGCAGCTGAGAGACACCACCTGAGAATTTGGATTCAAATGGACTTTTAGGTATGAAACCGAGGAGAGACTGCAATGATGGTGACCCCGTTGCAAAGCTGCTTGTGTGCTGAAGAGGCCCAGCACTAGCTTTCCCTGATGATCCTTCTGCCGTGTGAGCAGATGCCACTGTTCATTCTGTGCTGACTGTGTTGCTGCGCAGCAGAGAGCAGCCTCTGGACTGATTCCATTCAAATGCTTTTCCTGTATGAAAGTGAGCAGTGAAAGCAACGATGGATGCACCAATGTAAAGGGGGTTGTGTGCTGAACAGGTCTAGCACCAGCTTTCAATCCTGGCTCTTCTGCTGTGGGAGGAGAGGCCAAACGTTCGTGCTGTAGTCACTGTGCTGCTGGGCAACTGAGCGACACCACCTGAGAATTCGGATTCAAATGGACTTTTAGGTATGAAGCCGAGGAGAGACTGCAATGATGGTGACCCCGTTGCAAAGCTGCTTGTGTGCTGAAGAGACACAGCCCTAGCTTTCCCTGCTGGTCCTTCTGCCGTGTGAGCAGATGCCACTGTTCATTCTGTGCTGAGTTGCTGCGCAGCAGAGAGCAGGCTCTGGACTGATTCCATTCAAATGCTTTTCCTGTATGAATGTGAGCAGTGAAAGCAACGATGGAGGCACCAATGTAAAGGTGATTGTGTGCTGAACAGGTCCAGCCCCAGCTTTCAATCCTGGCTCTTCTGCTGTGGGAGCAGAGGCCAAACGTTCGTGCTGTACTCACTGTGCTGCTGGGCAGCTGAGAGGGACCACCTGAGAATTTGTATTCAAATGGACTTTTAGGTATGAAACCGAGGAGAGACTGCAATGATGGTGACCCCGTTGCAAAGCTGCTTGTTTGCTGAAGAAGCAGAGCACTAGCTTTCCCTGCTGGTCCTTCTGCCGTGTGAGCAGATGCCACTGTTCATTCTGTGCTGTGTTGCTGCCAGCAGGGAGCAGGCTCTGGACTGATTCTATTCAAATGCTTTTCCTGTATGAGTTTTAGCAGTGAAAGCAACGATGGAGGCACCAATGTAAAGGTGATTGTGTGCTGAACAGGTCCAGCACCAGCTTTCAATCCTTGCTCTTCTGCTGTGGGAGCAGATGCCAAACGTTCGTGCTGTACTCACTGTGCTGCTGGGCAGCTGAGAGAGACCACCTGAGAATTTGGATTCAAATGGACTTTAGGTATGAAACCGAGGAGAGACTGCAATGATGGTGACCCCGTTGCAAAGCTGCTTGTGTGCTGAAGAGACACAGCCCTAGCTTTCCCTGCTGGCCCTTCTGCCGTGTGAGCAGATGCCACTGTTCATTCTGTGCTGTGTTGCTGCCAGCAGGGAGCAGGCTCTGGACTGATACCATTCAAATGCTTTTCCTGTATGAGTATTAGCAGTGAAAGCAACGATGGAGGCACCAATGTAAAGGTGATTGTGTGCTGAACAGGTCCAGCACCAGCTTTCAATCCTTGCTCTTCTGCTGTGGGAGCAGATGCCAAACGTTCGTGCTGTACTAACTGTGCTGCTGGGCAGCTGAGACCACCTGAGAATTTGGATTCAAATGGACTTTAGGTATGAAACCGAGGAGAGACTGCAATGATGGTGACACCGTTGCAAAGCTGCTTGTGTGCTGAAGAGGCCCAGCACTACCTTTCCCTGCTGGTCCTACTGCTGTGCGAGCAGAATCCACTGTTCATTCTGTGCTGACTGTGTTGCTGCGCAGCAGAGAGCAGGCTCTGGACTGATTCCATTCAAATGCTTTTCCTGCATGAATGTGAGCAGTGAAAGCAACGATGGAGGCACCAATGTAAAGGTGATTGTGTTCTGAACAGGTCCAGCACCAGCCTTCAATCCTTGCTCTTCTGCTGTGGGAGCAGATGCCAAACGTTCCTGCTGTACTCACTTTCTGCTGGGCAGCTGAGAGAGACCACCTGAGAATTTGGATTCAAATGGACTTTTAGGTATGAAACCGAGGAGAGACTGCAATGATGGTGACCCCGTTGCAAAGCTGCTTGTGTGATGAAGAGACACAGCCCTAGCTTTCCCTGATGATCCTTCTGCCGTGTGAGCAGATGCCACTGTTCATTCTGTGCTGACTGTGTTACTGCTGCGCAGAGAGAAGCCTCTGGACTGATTCCATTCAAATGCTTTTCCTGTATGAGTGTTAGCAGTGAAAGCAACGATGGAGGCACCAATGTAAAGGTGATTGTGTGCTGAACCGGTCCACCCCCAGCTTTCAATCCTGGCTCTTCTGCTGTGGGAGCAGAGGTCAAACGTTCGTGCTGTACTCACTGTGCTGCTGGGCAGCTGAGAGACACCACCTGAGAATTTGGATTCAAATGGACTTTTAGGTAGGAAACCGAGGAGAGACTGCAATGATGGTGACCCCGTTGCAAAGCTGCTTGTTTGCTGAAGAAGCAGAGCACTAGCTTTCCCTGCTGGTCCTTCTGCCGTGTGAGCAGATGCCACTGTTCATTCTGTGCTGACTGTGTTGCTGCGCAGCAGAGAGCAGCCTCGGGACTGATTCCATTCAAATGCTTTTCCTGTATGAAAGTGAGCAGTGAAAGCAACGATGGAGGCACCAATGTAAAGGGGATTGTGTGCTGAACAGGTCCAGCACCAGCTTTCAATCCTGGCTCTTCTGCTGTGGGAGCAGAGGCCAAACGTTCGTGCTGTACTCACTGTGCTGCTGGGCAGCTGAGCGACACCACCTGAGAATTTGGATTCAAATGGACTTTTAGGTATGAAACCGAGGAGAGACTGGAATGATGGCGACACCGTTGCAAAGCTGCTGGTGTGCTGAAGAGGCCCAGCACTAGCTTTCCCTGCTGGTCCTTCTGCCGTGTGAGCAGATGCCACTGTTCATTCTGTGCTGTGTTGCTGCCAGCAGGGAGCAGGCTCTGGACTGATTCTATTCAAATGCTTTTCCTGTATGAAAGTGAGCAGTGAAAGCAACGATGGAGGCACCAATGTAAAGGGGATTGTGTGCTGAAGAGGTCCAGCACCAGCTTTCAATCCTGGCTCTTCTGCTGTGGGAGCAGAGGCCAAACGTTCGTGCTGTACTCACTGTGCTGCTGGGCAGCTGAGAGACACCACCTGAGAATTTGGATTCAAATGGACTTTTAGGTATGAAACCGAGGAGAGACTGCAATGATGGTGACCCCGTTGCAAAGCTGCTTGTGTGCTGAAGAGACACAGCCCTAGCTTTCCCTGCTGGTCCTTCTGCCGTGTGAGCAGATGCCACTGTTCATTCTGTGCTGACTGTGTTGCTGCGCAGCAGAGAGCAGGCTCTGGACTGATTCCATTCAAATGCTTTTCCTGTATGAGTGTTAGCAGTGAAAGCAACGATGGAGGCACCAATGTAAAGGTGATTGTGTGCTGAACAGGTCCAGCACCAGCTTTCAATCCTTGCTCTTCTGCTGTGGGAGCAGATGCCAAACGTTCGTGCTGTACTCACTGTGCTGCTGGGCAGCTGAGAGAGACCACCTGAGAATTTGGATTCAAATGGACTTTTAGGTATGAAACCGAGGAGAGACTGCAATGATGGTGACCCCGTTGCAAAGCTGCTTGTGTGATGAAGAAGCAGAGCACTAGCTTTCCCTGCTGGTCCTTCGGCCGTGTGAGCAGATGCAACTGTTCATTCTGTGCTGACTGTGTTGCTGCGCAGCAGAGAGCAGGCTCTGGACTGATTCCATTCAAATGCTTTTCCTGTATGAAAGTGAGCAGTGAAAGCAACGATGGAGGCACCAATGTAAAGGTGATTGTGTGCTGAACAGGTCCAGCACCAGCTTTCAATCCTTGCTCTTCTGCTGTGGGAGCAGAAGCCAAACGTTCGTGCTGTACTCACTGTGCTGCTGGGCAGCTGAGAGAGACAACCTGAGAATTTGGATTCAAATGGACTTTTAGGTATGAAACCGAGGAGAGACTGCAATGATGGTGACCCCGTTGCAAAGCTGCTTGCGTGCTGAAGAGACACAGCCCTAGCTTTCCCTGATGATCCTTCTGCCGTGTGAGCAGATGCCACTGTTCATTCTGTGCTGACTGTGTTACTGCTGCGCAGAGAGAAGCCTCTGGACTGATTCCATTCAAATGCTTTTCCTGTAGGAGTGTTAGCAGTGAAAGCAACGATGGAGGCACCAATGTAAAGGTGATTGTGTGCTGAACCGGTCCACCCCCAGCTTTCAATCCTGGCTCTTCTGCTGTGGGAGCAGATGCCAAACGTTCGTGCTGTACTCACTGTGCTGCTGGGCAGCTGAGAGACACCACCTGAGAATTTGGATTCAAATGGACTTTTAGGTAGGAAACCGAGGAGAGACTGCAATGATGGTGACCCCGTTGCAAAGCTGCTTGTTTGCTGAAGAAGCAGAGCACTAGCTTTCCCTGCTGGTCCTTCTGCCTTGTGAGCAGATGCCACTGTTCATTCTGTGCTGACTGTGTTGCTGCGCAGCAGAGAGCAGCCTCGGGACTGATTCCATTCAAATGCTTTTCCTGTATGAAAGTGAGCAGTGAAAGCAACGATGGAGGCACCAATGTAAAGGGGATTGTGAGCTGAACAGGTCCAGCACCAGCTTTCAATCCTGGCTCTTCTGCTGTGGGAGCAGAGGCCAAACGTTCGTGCTGTACTCACTGTGCTGCTGGGCAGCTGAGCGACACCACCTGAGAATTTGGATTCAAATGGACTTTTAGGTATGAACCCGAGGAGAGACTGGAATGATGGCGACACCGTTGCAAAGCTGCTGGTGTGCTGAAGAGGCCCAGCACTAGCTTTCCCTGCTGGTCCTTCTGCCGTGTGAGCAGATGCCACTGTTCATTCTGTGCTGTTTTGCTGCCAGCAGGGAGCAGGCTCTGGACTGATTCTATTCAAATGCTTTTCCTGTATGAAAGTGAGCAGTGAAAGCAACGATGGAGGCACCAATGTAAAGGGGATTGTGTGCTGAAGAGGTCCAGCACCAGCTTTCAATCCTGGCTCTTCTGCTGTGGGAGCAGAGGCCAAACGTTCGTGCTGTACTCACTGTGCTGCTGGGCAGCTGAGAGACACCACCTGAGAATTTGGATTCAAATGGACTTTTAGGTATGAAACCGAGGAGAGACTGCAATGATGGTGACCCCGTTGCAAAGCTGCTTGTGTGCTGAAGAGGCCCAGCACTAGCTTTCCCTGCTGCTCCTTCTGCCGTGTGAGCAGATGCCACTGTTCATTCTGTGCTGACTGTGTTACTGCTGCGCAGAGAGAAGCCTCTGGACTGACTCCATTCAAATGCTATTCCTGTATGAAAGTGAGCAGTGAAAGCAACGATGGAGGCACCAATGTAAAGGTGATTGTGTGCTGAACAGGTCCAGCACCAGCTTTCAATCCTGGCTCTTCTGCTGTGGCAGCAGAGGCCAAACGTTCGTGCTGTACTCACTGTGCTGCTGGGCAGCTGAGAGACTCCACCTGAGAATTTGGATTCAAATGGACTTTTAGGTATGAAACCGAGGAGAGACTGCAATGATGGTGACCCCGTTGCAAAGCTGCTTGTGTGCTGAAGAGACACAGCACTAGCTTTCCCTGCTGGTCCTTCTGCCGTGTGAGCAGATGCCACTGTTCATTCTGTGCTCTGTTGCTGCCAGCAGGGAGCAGGCTCTGGACTGATTCCATTCAAATGCTTTTCCTGTTTGAGTTTTAGCAGTGAAAGCAACGATGGAGGCACCAATGTAAAGGTGATTGTGTGCTGAACAGGTCCAGCACCAGCTTTCAATCCTTGCTCTTCTGCTGTGGGAGCAGATGCCAAACGTTCGTGCTGTACTCACTGTGCTGCTGGGCAGCTGAGAGAGACCACCTGAGAATTTGGATTCAAATGGACTTTTAGGTATGAAACCGAGGAGAGACTGCAATGATGGTGACCCCGTTGCAAAGCTGCTTGTGTGATGAAGAAGCAGAGCACTAGCTTTCCCTGCTGGTCCTTCGGCCGTGTGAGCAGATGCAACTGTTCATTCTGTGCTGACTGTGTTGCTGCGCAGCAGAGAGCAGGCTCTGGACTGATTCCATTCAAATGCTTTTCCTGTATGAAAGTGAGCAGTGAAAGCAACGATGGAGGCACCAATGTAAAGGTGATTGTGTGCTGAACAGGTCCAGCACCAGCTTTCAATCCTTGCTCTTCTGCTGTGGGAGCAGAAGCCAAACGTTCGTGCTGTACTCACTGTGCTGCTGGGCAGCTGAGAGAGACAACCTGAGAATTTGGATTCAAATGGACTTTTAGGTATGAAACCGAGGAGAGACTGCAATGATGGTGACCCCGTTGCAAAGCTGCTTGCGTGCTGAAGAGACACAGCCCTAGCTTTCCCTGATGATCCTTCTGCCGTGTGAGCAGATGCCACTGTTCATTCTGTGCTGACTGTGTTACTGCTGCGCAGAGAGAAGCCTCTGGACTGATTCCATTCAAATGCTTTTCCTGTAGGAGTGTTAGCAGTGAAAGCAACGATGGAGGCACCAATGTAAAGGTGATTGTGTGCTGAACCGGTCCACCCCCAGCTTTCAATCCTGGCTCTTCTGCTGTGGGAGCAGAGGCCAAACGTTCGTGCTGTACTCACTGTGCTGCTGGGCAGCTGAGAGACACCACCTGAGAATTTGGATTCAAATGGACTTTTAGGTAGGAAACCGAGGAGAGACTGCAATGATGGTGACCCCGTTGCAAAGCTGCTTGTTTGCTGAAGAAGCAGAGCACTAGCTTTCCCTGCTGGTCCTTCTGCCTTGTGAGCAGATGCCACTGTTCATTCTGTGCTGACTGTGTTGCTGCGCAGCAGAGAGCAGCCTCGGACTGATTCCATTCAAATGCTTTTCCTGTATGAAAGTGAGCAGTGAAAGCAACGATGGAGGCACCAATGTAAAGGGGATTGTGAGCTGAACAGGTCCAGCACCAGCTTTCAATCCTGGCTCTTCTGCTGTGGGAGCAGAGGCCAAACGTTCGTGCTGTACTCACTGTGCTGCTGGGCAGCTGAGCGACACCACCTGAGAATTTGGATTCAAATGGACTTTTAGGTATGAAACCGAGGAGAGACTGGAATGATGGCGACACCGTTGCAAAGCTGCTGGTGTGCTGAAGAGGCCCAGCACTAGCTTTCCCTGCTGGTCCTTCTGCCGTGTGAGCAGATGCCACTGTTCATTCTGTGCTGTTTTGCTGCCAGCAGGGAGCAGGCTCTGGACTGATTCTATTCAAATGCTTTTCCTGTATGAAAGTGAGCAGTGAAAGCAACGATGGAGGCACCAATGTAAAGGTGATTGTGTGCTGAAGAGGTCCAGCACCAGCTTTCAATCCTGGCTCTTCTGCTGTGGGAGCAGAGGCCAAACGTTCGTGCTGTACTCACTGTGCTGCTGGGCAGCTGAGAGACACCACCTGAGAATTTGGATTCAAATGGACTTTTAGGTATGAAACCGAGGAGAGACTGCAATGATGGTGACCCCGTTGCAAAGCTGCTTGTGTGCTGAAGAGGCCCAGCACTAGCTTTCCCTGCTGCTCCTTCTGCCGTGTGAGCAGATGCCACTGTTCATTCTGTGCTGACTGTGTTACTGCTGCGCAGAGAGAAGCCTCTGGACTGACTCCATTCAAATGCTATTCCTGTATGAAAGTGAGCAGTGAAAGCAACGATGGAGGCACCAATGTAAAGGTGATTGTGTGCTGAACAGGTCCAGCACCAGCTTTCAATCCTGGCTCTTCTGCTGTGGCAGCAGAGGCCAAACGTTCGTGCTGTACTAACTGTGCTGCTGGGCAGCTGAGAGACTCCACCTGAGAATTTGGATTCAAATGGACTTTTAGGTATGAAACCGAGGAGAGACTGCAATGATGGTGACCCCGTTGCAAAGCTGCTTGTGTGCTGAAGAAGCCCAGCACTAGCTTTCCCTGCTGGTCCTTCTGCTGTGCGAGCAGAATCCACTGTTCATTCTGTGCTGACTGTGTTGCCTCGCAGCACAGAGCAGGCTCTGGACTGATTCCATTCAAATGCTTTTCCTGTATGAAAGTGAGCAGTGAAAGCAACGATGGAGGCACCAATGTAAAGGGGATTGTGTGCTGAACAGGTCCAGCACCAGCTTTCAATCCTGGCTCTTCTGCTGTGGCAGCAGAGGCCAAACGTTCGTGCTGTACTCACTGTGCTGCTGGGCAGCTGAGAGACACCACCTGAGAATTTGGATTCAAATGGACTTTTAGGTATGAAACCGAGGAGAGACTGCAATGATGGTGACCCCGTTGCAAAGCTGCTTGTGTGCTGAAAAGGCCCAGCACTAGCTTTCCCTGATGATCCTTCTGCCGTGTGAGTAGATGCCACTGTTCATTCTGTGCTGTGTTCCTGCGCAGCAGAGAGCAGGCTCTGGACTGATTCCATTCAAATGCTTTTCCTGTATGAAAGTGAGCAGTGAAAGCAACGATGGAGGCACCAATGTAAAGGGGATTGTGTGCTGAACAGGTCCAGCACCAGCTTTCAATCCTGGCTCTTCTGCTGTGGGAGCAGAGGCCAAACGTTCGTGCTGTACTCACTGTGCTGCTGGGCAGCTGAGAGAGACCACCTGAGAATTTGGATTCAAATGGACTTTTAGGTATGAAACCGAGGAGAGACTGCAATGATGGTGACCCCGTTGCAAAGCTGCTTGTGTGCTGAAGAGACACAGCACTAGCTTCCCCTGCTGGTCCTTCTGCCGTGTGAGCAGATGCCACTGTTCATTCTGTGCTGACTGTGTTGCTGCCAGCAGAGAGCAGGCTCTGGACTGATTCCATTCAAATGCTTTTCCCGTGTGAGTGTCAGCAGTGAAAGCAACGATGGAGGCACCAATGTAAAGGTGATTGTGTGCTGAACAGGTCCAGCACCAGCTTTCAATCCTGGCTCTTCTGCTGTGGGAGCAGAGGCCAAACGTTCATGCTGTACTCACTGTGCTGCTGGGCAGCTGAGAGAGACCACCTGAGAATTTGGATTCAAATGGACTTTTAGGTATGAAACCGAGGAGAGACTGGAATGATGGTGACCCCGTTGCAAAGCTGCTTGGGTGATGAAGAAGCCCAGCACTAGCTTTCCCTGCTGGTCCTTCTGCTGTGTTACCAGAGTCCACTGTTCATTCTGGGCTGACTGTGTTGCTGCGCAGCAGAGAGCAGGCTCTGGACTGATTCCATTCAAATGCTTTTCCTGTATGAAAGTGAGCAGTGAAAGCAACGATGGATGCACTAATGTAAAGGGGATTGAGTGCTGAACAGGTCCAGCACCAGCTTTCAATCCTGGCTCTTCTGCTGTGGGAGCAGAGGCCGAACGCTCGTGCTGTACTCACTGTGCTGCAAGGGAGCTGAGAGAGACCACCTGAGAATTTGGATTCAAATGGACTTTTAGGAATGAAACCGAGGAGAGACTGCAATGATGGTAACCCCGTTGCAAAGCTGCTTGTGTGCTGAAGAGACACAGCCCTAGCTTTCCCTGCTGGTCCTTCTGCCGTGTGAGCAGATGCCACTCTTCATTCTGTGCTGTGTTGCTGCCAGCAGGGAGCAGGTTCTGGACTGATTCTATTCAAATGCTTTTCCTGTATGAAAGTGAGCAGTGAAAGCAACGATGGAGGCACCAATGTAAAGGTGATTGTGTGCTGAACAGGTCCAGCACCAGCTTTCAATCCTTGCTCTTCTGCTGTGGGAGCAGATGCCAAACGTTCGTGCTGTACTCACTGTGCTGCTGGGCAGCTGAGAGACACCACCTGAGAATTTGGATTCAAATGGACTTTTAGGTAGGAAACCGAGGAGAGACTGCAATGATGGTGACCCCGTTGCAAAGCTGCTTGTGTGCTGAAGAAGCCCAGCACTAGCTTTCCCTGCTGCTCCTTCTGCCGTGTGAGCAGATGCCACTATTCATTCTGTGCTGACTGTGTTGCTGCGCAGCAGAGAGCAGCCTCTGGACTGATTCCATTCAAATGCTTTTCCTGTATGAAAGTGAGCAGTGAAAGCAATGATGGAGGCACCAATGTAAAGCTGATTGTGTGCTGAACAGGTCCAGAACCAGCTTTCAATCCTTGCTCTTCTGCTGTGGGAGCAGATGCCAAACGTTCGTGCTGTACTCACTGTGCTGCTGGGCAGCTGAGAGAGACAACCTGAGAATTTGGATTCAAATGGACTTTTAGGTATGAAACCGAGGAGAGACTGCAATGATGGTAACACCGTTGCAAAGCTGCTTGTGTGCTGAAGAAGCAGAGCACTAGCTTTCCCTGCTGGTCCTTCTGCCGTGTGAGCAGATGCCACTGTTCATTCTGTGCTGACTGTGTTCCTGCGCAGCAGAGAGCAGGCTCTGGACTGATTCCATTCAAATGCTTTTCCTGTATGAAAGTGAGCAGTGAAAGCAACGATGGAGGCACCAATGTAAAGGGGATTGAGTGCTGAACAGGTCCAGCACCAGCTTTCAATCTTGGCTCTTCTGCTGTGGGAGCAGAGGCCAAACGTTCGTGCTGTACTAACTGTGCTGCTGGGCAGCTGAGCGACACCACCTGAGAATTCGGATTCAAATGGACTTTTAGGTATGAAGCCGAGGAGAGACTGCAATGATGGTGACCCCGTTGCAAAGCTGCTTGTGTGCTGAAGAGACACAGCCCTAGCTTTCCCTGCTGGTCCTTCTGCCGTGTGAGCAGATGCCACTGTTCATTCTGTGCTGACTGTGTTGCTGCCAGCAGGGAGCAGGCTCTGGACTTATTCTATTCAAATGCTTTTCCTGTATGAAAGTGAGCAGTGAAAGCAACGATGGAGGCACCAATGTAAAGGGGATTGTGTGCTGAACAGGTCCAGCACCAGCTTTCAATCCTGGCTCTTCTGCTGTGGGAGCAGAGGCCAAACGTTCGTGCTGTCCTCACTGTGCTGCTGGGCAGCTGAGACCACCTGAGAATTTGTATTCAAATGGACTTTTAGGTATGAAACCGAGGAGAGACTGCAATGATGGTGACCCCGTTGCAAAGCTGCTTGTGTGCTGAAGAAGCCCAGCACTAGCTTTCCCGGCTGGTCCTTCTGCCGTGTGAGCAGATGCCACTGTTCATTCTGTGCTGACTGTGTTGCTGCCAGCAGAGAGCAGGCTCTGGACTGATTCCATTCAAATGCTTTTCCCGTGTGAGTGTCAGCAGTGAAAGCAACGATGGAGGCACCAATGTAAAGGTGATTGTGTGCTGAACAGGTCCAGCCCCAGCTTTCAATCCTGGCTCTTCTGCTGTGGGAGCAGAGGCCAAACGTTCGTGCTGTACTCACTGTGCTGCTGGGCAGCTGAGAGAGACCACCTGAGAATTTGGATTCAAATGGACTTTTAGGTATGAAACCGAGGAGAGACTGGAATGATGGTGACCCCGTTGCAAAGCTGCTTGGGTGATGAAGAAGTCCAGCACTAGCTTTCCCTGCTGGTCCTTCTGCTGTGTTAGCAGAGTCCACTGTTCATTCTGTGCTGACTGTGTTGCTGCGCAGCAGAGAGCAGGCTCTGGACTGATTCCATTCAAATGCTTTTCCTGTATGAAAGTGAGCAGTGAAAGCAACGATGGATGCACTAATGTAAAGGGGATTGAGTGCTGAACAGGTCCAGCACCAGCTTTCAATCCTGGCTCTTCTGCTGTGGGAGCAGAGGCCGAACGCTCGTGCTGTACTCACTGTGCTGCAAGGGAGCTGAGAGAGACCACCTGAGAATTTGGATTCCAAATGGACTTTTAGGAATGAAACCGAGGAGAGACTGCAATGATGGTGACCCCGTTGCGAAGCTGCTTGTGTGCTGAAGAAGCAGAGCACTAGCTTTCCCTGCCTGTCCTTCTGCCGTGTGAGCAGATGCCACTGTTCATTCTGTGCTGACTGTGTTCCTGCGCAGCAGAGAGCAGGCTCTGGACTGATTCCATTCAAATGCTTTTCCTGTATGAAAGTGAGCAGTGAAAGCAACGATGGAGGCACCAATGTAAAGGGGATTGTCTGCTGAACAGGTCCAGCACCAGCTTTCAATCCTGGCTCTTCTGCTGTGGGAGCAGAGGCCAAACGTTCGTGCTGTACTAACTGTGCTGCTGTACAGCTGAGAGACACCACCTGAGAATTTGGATTCAAATGGACTTTTAGGTAGGAAACCGAGGAGAGACTGCAGTGATGGTGACCCCGTTGCAAAGCTGCTTGTGTGCTGAAGAGACACAGCACTAGCTTTCCCTGCTGGTCCTTCTGCCGTGTGAGCAGATGCCACTGTTCATTCTGTGCTGACTGTGCTGCTGCGCAGCAGAGAGCAGGCTCTGCACTGATTCCATTCAAATGCTTTTCCTGTATGAAAGTGAGCAGTGAAAGCAACGATGGAGGCACCAATGTAAAGGGGATTGTGTGCTGAACAGGTCCAGCACCAGCTTTCAGTCCTGGCTCTTCTGCTGTGGGAGCAGAGGCCAAACGTTCGTGCTGTACTAACTGTGCTGCTGGGCAGCTGAGAGAGACCACCTGAGAATTTGGATTCAAATGGACTTTTAGGTAGGAATCAAGGAGAGACTGCAATGATGGTGACCCCGTTGCAAAGCTGCTTGTGTGCTGAAGAGACACAGCACTAGCTTTCCCTGCTGGTCCTTCTGCCATGTGAGCAGATGCCACTGTTCATTCTGTGCTGTGTTGCTGCCAGCAGGGAGAAGGCTCTGGACTGATTCTATTCAAATGCTTTTCCTGTATGAAAGTGAGCAGTGAAAGCAACGCTGGAGGCACCAATGTAAAGGTGATTGTGTGCTGAACAGGTCCAGCACCAGCTTTCAATCCTGGCTCTTCTGCTGTGGGAGCAGAGGCCAAACGTTCGTGTTGTACTCACTGTGCTCCTGGGCAGCTGAGCGACACCACCTGAGAATTCGGATTCAAATGGACTTTTAGGTATGAATAGAGACTGCAAATGATGGTGACCCCGTTGCAAAGCTGCTTGTGTGCTGAAGAAGCAGAGCACTAGCTTTCCCTGCTGTTCCTTCTGCCGTGTGAGCAGATGCCACTGTTCATTCTGTGCTGTGTTGCTGCCAGCAGGGAGCAGGCTCTGGACTGATTCTATTCAAATGCTTTTCCTGTATGAGTGTTAGCAGTGAAAGCAACGATGGAGGCACCAATGTAAAGGTGATTGTGTGCTGAACAGGTCCAGCACCAGCTTTCAATCCTTGCTCTTCTGCTGTGGGAGCAGATGCCAAACGTTCGTGCTGTACTCACTGTGCTGCTGGGCAGCTGAGACCACCTGAGAATTTGGATTCAAATGGACTTTTAGGTATGAAACCGAGGAGAGACTGCAATGATGGTGACCCCGTTGCAAAGCTGCTTGTGTGCTGAAGAAGCAGAGCACTAGCTTTCCCCTGCTGCTCCTTCTGCCGTGTGAGCAGATGCCACTGTTCATTCTGTGCTGACTGTGTTCCTGCGCAGCAGAGAGCAGGCTCTGGACTGATTCCATTCAAATGCTTTTCCTGTATGAAAGTGAGCAGTGAAAGCAACGATGGAGGCACCAATGTAAAGGGGATTGTGTGCTGAACAGGTCCAGCACCAGCTTTCAATCCTGGCTCTTCTGCTGTGGGAGCAGAGGCCAAACGTTCGTGCTGTCCTCACTGTGCTGCTGGGCAGCTGAGCGACACCACCTGAGAATTGGATTCAAATGGACTTTAGGTATGAAGCCGAGGAGAGACTGCAATGATGGTGACCCCGTTGCAAAGCTGCTTCTGTGCTGAAGAAGCAGAGCACTAGCTTTCCCTGCTGCTCCTTCTGCCGTGTGAGCAGATGCCACTCTTCATTCTGTGCTGACTGTGTTGCTGCGCAGCAGAGAGCAGTCTCTGGACTGATTCCATTCAAATGCTTTTCCTGTATGAAAGTGAGCAGTGAAAGCAACGATGGAGGCACCAATGTAAAGGGGATTGTGTGCTGAACAGGTCCAGCACCAGCCTCAATCCTGGCTCTCCTGCTGTGGGAGCAGAGGCCAAACGTTCGTGCTGTACTAACTGTGCTGCTGGGCAGCTGAGAGACACCACCTGAGAATTTGGATTCAAATGGACTTTTAGGTATGAAACCGAGGAGAGACTGCAATGATGGTGACCCCGTTGCAAAGCTGCTTGTGTGTTGAAGAGACACAGCACTAGCTTTCCCAGCTGCTCCTTCTGCCGTGTGAGCAGATGCCACTGTTCATTCTGTGCTGTGTTGCTGCCAGCAGGGAGCAGGCTCTGGACTGATTCCATTCAAATGCTTTTCCTGTATGAAAGTGTGCAGTGAAAGCAACGATGGAGGCCCCAATGTAAAGGGGATTGTGTGCTGAACAGGTCCAGCACCAGCTTTCAATCCTGGCTCTTCTGCTGTGGGAGCAGAGGCCAAACGTTCGTGTTGTACTCACTGTGCTGCTGGGCAGCTGAGCGACACCACCAGAGAATTCGGATTCAAATGGACTTTTAGGTATGAAGCCGAGGAGAGACTGCAATGATGGTGACCCCGTTGCAGGCTGCTTGTGTGCTGAAGAGACACAGCACTAGCTTTCCCTGCTGCTCCTTCTGCCGTGTGAGCAGATGCCACTGTTCATTCTGTGCTGACTGTGTTGCTGCGCAGCAGAGAGCAGGCTCTGGACTGATTCCACTTCAAATTGCTTTTCCTGTATGAAAGTGAGCAGTGAAAGCAACGATGGAGGCACCAATGTAAAGGGGATTGTGTGCTGAACAGGTCCAGCACCAGCTTTCAATCCTGGCTCTTCTGCTGTGGGAGCAGAGGCCAAACGTTCGTGCTGTACTCACTGTGCTGCTGGGCAGCTGAGAGAGACAACCTGAGAATTTGGATTCAAATGGACTTTTAGGCATGAAACCGAGGAGAGACTGCAATGATGGTGACCCCGTTGCAAAGCTGCTTGTGTGCTGAAGAGACACAGCCCTAGCTTTCCCTGCTGGTCCTTCTGCCGTGTGAGCAGATGCCACTGTTCATTCTGTGCTGTGTTGCTGCCAGCAGGGAGCAGGCTCTGGACTGATTCTATTCAAATGCTTTTCCTGTATGAGTGTTAGCAGTGAAAGCAACGATGGAGGCACCAATGTAAAGGTGATTGTGTGCTGAACAGGTCCAGCCCCAGCTTTCAATCCTGGCACTTCTGCTGTGGGAGCAGAGGCCAAACGTTCGTGCTGTACTCACTGTGCGGCTGGGCAGCTGAGACCACTTGAGAATTTGGATTCAAATGGACTTTTAGGTATGAAGCCGAGGAGAGACTTCAATGATGGTGACCCCGTTGCAAAGCTGCTTGTGTGCTGAAGAAGCAGAGCACTAGCTTTCCCTGCTGCTCCTTCTGCCGTGTGAGCAGATGCCACTCTTCATTCTGTGCTGACTGTGTTCCTGCGCAGCAGAGAGCAGGCTCTGGACTGATTCCATTCAAATGCTTTTCCTGTATGAAAGTGAGCAGTGAAATCAACGATGGAGGCACCAATGTAAAGGGGATTGTGTGCTGAACAGGTCCAGCACCAGCTTTCAATCCTGGCTCTTCTGCTGTGGGAGCAGAGGCCAAACGTTCGTGCTGTACTCACTGTGCTGCTGGGCAGCTGAGAGAGACAACCTGAGAATTTGGATTCAAATGGACTTTTAGGCATGAAACCGAGGAGAGACTGCAATGATGGTGACCCCGTTGCAAAGCTGCTTGTGTGTTGAAGAGACACAGCACTAGCTTTCCCTGATGATCCTTCTGCCGTGTGAGCAGATGCCACTGTTCATTCTGTGCTGTGTTGCTGCCAGCAGGGAGCAGGCTCTGGACTGATTCCATTCAAATGCTTTTCCTGTATGAAAGTGAGCAGTGAAAGCAACGATGGAGGCACCAATGTAAAGGGGATTGTGTGCTGAACAGGTCCAGCACCAGCTTTCAATCCTGGCTCTTCTGCTGTGGGAGCAGAGGCCAAACGTTCGTGTTGTACTCACTGTGCTGCTGGGCAGCTGAGCGACACCACCAGAGAATTCGGATTCAAATGGACTTTTAGGTATGAAGCCGAGGAGAGACTGCAATGATGGTGACCCCGTTGCAGGCTGCTTGTGTGCTGAAGAGACACAGCACTAGCTTTCCCTGCTGCTCCTTCTGCCGTGTGAGCAGATGCCACTGTTCATTCTGTGCTGACTGTGTTGCTGCGCAGCAGAGAGCAGGCTCTGGACTGATTCCATTCAAATGCTTTTCCTGTATGAAAGTGAGCAGTGAAAGCAACGATGGAGGCACCAATGTAAAGGGGATTGTGTGCTGAACAGGTCCAGCACCAGCTTTCAATCCTGGCTCTTCTGCTGTGGGAGCAGAGGCCAAACGTTCGTGCTGTACTCACTGTGCTGCTGGGCAGCTGAGAGAGACAACCTGAGAATTTGGATTCAAATGGACTTTTAGGAATGAAACCGAGGAGAGACTGCAATGATGGTGACACCGTTGCAAAGCTGCTTGTGTGCTGAAGAGACACAGCCCTAGCTTTCCCTGCTGGTCCTTCTGCCGTGTGAGCAGATGCCACTCTTCATTCTGTGCTGTGTTGCTGCCAGCAGGGAGCAGGCTCTGGACTGATTCTATTCAAATGCTTTTCCTGTATGAGTGTTAGCAGTGAAAGCAACGATGGAGGCACCAATGTAAAGGTGATTGTGTGCTGAACAGGTCCAGCACCAGCTTTCAATCCTGGCTCTTCTGCTGTGGGAGCAGAGGCCAAACGTTCGTGCTGTACTCACTGTGCTGCTGGGCAGCTGAGCGACACCACCTGAGAATTGGGATTCAAATGGACTTTTAGGTATGAAGCTGAGGAGAGACTGCAATGATGGTGACCCTGTTGCAGGCTGCTTGTGTGCTGAAGAAGCTGAGCACTAGCTTTCCCTGCTGCTCCTTCTGCCGTGTGAGCAGATGCCACTGTTCATTCTGTGCTGACTGTGTTGCTGCGCAGCAGAGAGCAGGCTCTGGACTGATTCCATTCAAATGCTTTTCCTGTATGAAAGTGAGCAGTGAAAGCAACGATGGATGCACCAATGTAAAGGGGATTGTGTGCTGAACAGGTCCAGCACCAGCTTTCAATCCTTGCTCTTCTGCTGTGGGAGCAGATGCCAAACGTTCGTGCTGTACTAACTGTGCTGCTGGGCAGCTGAGACCACTTGAGAATTTGGATTCAAATGGACTTTTAGGTATGAAGCCGAGGAGAGACTTCAGTGATGGTGACCCCGTTGCAAAGCTGCTTGTGTGCTGAAGAAGCAGAGCACTAGCTTTCCCTGCTGCTCCTTCTGCCATGTGAGCAGATGCCACTCTTCATTCTGTGCTGACTGTGTTCCTGCGCAGCAGAGAGCAGGCTCTGGACTGATTCCATTCAAATGCTTTTCCTGTATGAAAGTGAGCAGTGAAAGCAACGATGGAGGCACCAATGTAAAGGGGATTGTGTGCTGAACAGGTCCAGCACCAGCTTTCAATCCTGGCTCTTCTGCTGTGGGAGCAGAGGCCAAACGTTCGTGCTGTACTCACTGTGCTGCTGGGCAGCTGAGAGACACCACCTGAGAATTTGGATTCAAATGGACTTTTAGGTATGAAGCCGAGGAGAGACTGCAATGATGGTGACCCTGTTGCAGGCTGCTTGTGTGCTGAAGAAGCTGAGCACTAGCTTTCCCTGCTGCTCCTTCTGCCGTGTGAGCAGATGCCACTGTTCATTCTGGGCTGACTGTGTTGCGGCGCAGCAGAGAGCAGGCTCTGGACTGATTCCATTCAAATGCTTTTCCTGTATGAAAGTGAGCAGTGAAAGCAACGATGGATGCACCAATGTAAAGGGGATTGTGTGCTGAACAGGTCCAGCACCAGCTTTCAATCCTTGCTCTTCTGCTGTGGGAGCAGATGCCAAACGTTCGTGCTGTACTCACTGTGCGGCTGGGCAGCTGAGACCACTTGAGAATTTGGATTCAAATGGACTTTTAGGTATGAAGCCGAGGAGAGACTTCAATGATGGTGACCCCGTTGCAAAGCTGCTTGTGTGCTGAAGAAGCAGAGCACTAGCTTTCCCTGCTGCTCCTTCTGCCGTGTGAGCAGATGCCACTGTTCATTCTGTGCTGACTGTGTTGCTGCGCAGCAGAGAGCAGGCTCTGGACTGATTCCATTCAAATGCTTTTCCTGTATGAAAGTGAGCAGTGAAAGCAACGATGGAGGCACCAATGTAAAGGGGATTGTGTGCTGAACAGGTCCAGCACCAGCTTTCAATCCTGGCTCTTCTGCTGTGGGAGCAGAGGCCAAACGTTCGTGCTGTACTCACTGTGCTGCTGGGCAGCTGAGAGAGACAACCTGAGAATTTGGATTCAAATGGACTTTTAGGCATGAAACCGAGGAGAGACTGCAATGATGGTGACCCCGTTGCAAAGCTGCTTGTGTGCTGAAGAGACACAGCCCTAGCTTTCCCTGCTGGTCCTTCTGCCGTGTGAGCAGATGCCACTGTTCATTCTGTGCTGTGTTGCTGCCAGCAGGGAGCAGGCTCTGGACTGATTCTATTCAAATGCTTTTCCTGTATGAGTGTTAGCAGTGAAAGCAACGATGGAGGCACCAATGTAAAGGTGATTGTGTGCTGAACAGGTCCAGCCCCAGCTTTCAATCCTGGCTCTTCTGCTGTGGGAGCAGAGGCCAAACGTTCGTGCTGTACTCACTGTGCTGCTGGGCAGCTGAGCGACACCACCTGAGAATTCGGATTCAAATGGACTTTTAGGTATGAAGCTGAGGAGAGACTGCAATGATGGTGACCCTGTTGCAGGCTGCTTGTGTGCTGAAGAAGCTGAGCACTAGCTTTCCCTGCTGCTCCTTCTGCCGTGTGAGCAGATGCCACTGTTCATTCTGTGCTGACTGTGTTGCTGCGCAGCAGAGAGCAGGCTCTGGACTGATTCCATTCAAATGCTTTTCCTGTATGAAAGTGAGCAGTGAAAGCAACGATGGATGCACCAATGTAAAGGGGATTGTGTGCTGAACAGGTCCAGCACCAGCTTTCAATCCTTGCTCTTCTGCTGTGGGAGCAGATGCCAAAAGTTCGTGCTGTACTCACTGTGCTGCTGGGCAGCTGAGACCACTTGAGAATTTGGATTCAAATGGACTTTTAGGTATGAAGCCGAGGAGAGACTGCAATGATGGTGACCCCGTTGCAAAGCTGCTTGTGTGTTGAAGAGACACAGCACTAGCTTTCCCTGATGATCCTTCTGCCGTGTGAGCAGATGCCACTGTTCATTCTGTGCTGTGTTGCTGCCAGCAGGGAGCAGGCTCTGGACTGATTCCATTCAAATGCTTTTCCTGTATGAAAGTGAGCAGTGAAAGCAACGATGGAGGCACCAATGTAAAGGGGATTGTGTGCTGAACAGGTCCAGCACCAGCTTTCAATCCTGGCTCTTCTGCTGTGGGAGCAGAGGCCAAACGTTCGTGTTGTACTCACTGTGCTGCTGGGCAGCTGAGCGACACCACCAGAGAATTCGGATTCAAATGGACTTTTAGGTATGAAGCCGAGGAGAGACTGCAATGATGGTGACCCCGTTGCAGGCTGCTTGTGTGCTGAAGAGACACAGCACTAGCTTTCCCTGCTGCTCCTTCTGCCGTGTGAGCAGATGCCACTGTTCATTCTGTGCTGACTGTGTTGCTGCGCAGCAGAGAGCAGGCTCTGGACTGATTCCATTCAAATGCTTTTCCTGTATGAAAGTGAGCAGTGAAAGCAACGATGGAGGCACCAATGTAAAGGGGATTGTGTGCTGAACAGGTCCAGCACCAGCTTTCAATCCTTGCTCTTCTGCTGTGGGAGCAGATGCCAAACGTTCGTGCTGTACTAACTGTGCTGCTGGGCAGCTGAGACCACTTGAGAATTTGGATTCAAATGGACTTTTAGGTATGAAGCCGAGGAGAGACTTCAGTGATGGTGACCCCGTTGCAAAGCTGCTTGTGTGCTGAAGAAGCAGAGCACTAGCTTTCCCTGCTGCTCCTTCTGCCATGTGAGCAGATGCCACTCTTCATTCTGTGCTGACTGTGTTCCTGCGCAGCAGAGAGCAGGCTCTGGACTGATTCCATTCAAATGCTTTTCCTGTATGAAAGTGAGCAGTGAAAGCAACGATGGAGGCACCAATGTAAAGGGGATTGTGTGCTGAACAGGTCCAGCACCAGCTTTCAATCCTGGCTCTTCTGCTGTGGGAGCAGAGGCCAAACGTTCGTGCTGTACTCACTGTGCTGCTGGGCAGCTGAGAGACACCACCTGAGAATTTGGATTCAAATGGACTTTTAGGTATGAAGCCGAGGAGAGACTGCAATGATGGTGACCCTGTTGCAGGCTGCTTGTGTGCTGAAGAAGCTGAGCACTAGCTTTCCCTGCTGCTCCTTCTGCCGTGTGAGCAGATGCCACTGTTCATTCTGGGCTGACTGTGTTGCGGCGCAGCAGAGAGCAGGCTCTGGACTGATTCCATTCAAATGCTTTTCCTGTATGAAAGTGAGCAGTGAAAGCAACGATGGATGCACCAATGTAAAGGGGATTGTGTGCTGAACAGGTCCAGCACCAGCTTTCAATCCTTGCTCTTCTGCTGTGGGAGCAGATGCCAAACGTTCGTGCTGTACTCACTGTGCGGCTGGGCAGCTGAGACCACTTGAGAATTTGGATTCAAATGGACTTTTAGGTATGAAGCCGAGGAGAGACTTCAATGATGGTGACCCCGTTGCAAAGCTGCTTGTGTGCTGAAGAAGCAGAGCACTAGCTTTCCCTGCTGCTCCTTCTGCCGTGTGAGCAGATGCCACTGTTCATTCTGTGCTGACTGTGTTGCTGCGCAGCAGAGAGCAGGCTCTGGACTGATTCCATTCAAATGCTTTTCCTGTATGAAAGTGAGCAGTGAAAGCAACGATGGAGGCACCAATGTAAAGGGGATTGTGTGCTGAACAGGTCCAGCACCAGCTTTCAATCCTGGCTCTTCTGCTGTGGGAGCAGAGGCCAAACGTTCGTGCTGTACTCACTGTGCTGCTGGGCAGCTGAGAGAGACAACCTGAGAATTTGGATTCAAATGGACTTTTAGGCATGAAACCGAGGAGAGACTGCAATGATGGTGACCCCGTTGCAAAGCTGCTTGTGTGCTGAAGAGACACAGCCCTAGCTTTCCCTGCTGGTCCTTCTGCCGTGTGAGCAGATGCCACTGTTCATTCTGTGCTGTGTTGCTGCCAGCAGGGAGCAGGCTCTGGACTGATTCTATTCAAATGCTTTTCCTGTATGAGTGTTAGCAGTGAAAGCAACGATGGAGGCACCAATGTAAAGGAGATTGTGTGCTGAACAGGTCCAGCCCCAGCTTTCAATCCTGGCTCTTCTGCTGTGGGAGCAGAGGCCAAACGTTCGTGCTGTACTCACTGTGCTGCTGGGCAGCTGAGCGACACCACCTGAGAATTCGGATTCAAATGGACTTTTAGGTATGAAGCTGAGGAGAGACTGCAATGATGGTGACCCTGTTGCAGGCTGCTTGTGTGCTGAAGAAGCTGAGCACTAGCTTTCCCTGCTGCTCCTTCTGCCGTGTGAGCAGATGCCACTGTTCATTCTGTGCTGACTGTGTTGCTGCGCAGCAGAGAGCAGGCTCTGGACTGATTCCATTCAAATGCTTTTCCTGTATGAAAGTGAGCAGTGAAAGCAACGATGGATGCACCAATGTAAAGGGGATTGTGTGCTGAACAGGTCCAGCACCAGCTTTCAATCCTTGCTCTTCTGCTGTGGGAGCAGATGCCAAAAGTTCGTGCTGTACTCACTGTGCTGCTGGGCAGCTGAGACCACTTGAGAATTTGGATTCAAATGGACTTTTAGGTATGAAGCCGAGGAGAGACTGCAATGATGGTGACCCCGTTGCAAAGCTGCTTGTGTGTTGAAGAGACACAGCACTAGCTTTCCCTGATGATCCTTCTGCCGTGTGAGCAGATGCCACTGTTCATTCTGTGCTGTGTTGCTGCCAGCAGGGAGCAGGCTCTGGACTGATTCCATTCAAATGCTTTTCCTGTATGAAAGTGAGCAGTGAAAGCAACGATGGAGGCACCAATGTAAAGGGGATTGTGTGCTGAACAGGTCCAGCACCAGCTTTCAATCCTGGCTCTTCTGCTGTGGGAGCAGAGGCCAAACGTTCGTGTTGTACTCACTGTGCTGCTGGGCAGCTGAGCGACACCACCAGAGAATTCGGATTCAAATGGACTTTTAGGTATGAAGCCGAGGAGAGACTGCAATGATGGTGACCCCGTTGCAGGCTGCTTGTGTGCTGAAGAGACA
Source organism: Pezoporus flaviventris (assembly GCF_033815535.1). Classification (NCBI taxonomy): domain Eukaryota; kingdom Metazoa; phylum Chordata; class Aves; order Psittaciformes; family Psittacidae; genus Pezoporus; species Pezoporus flaviventris. The sequence goes on from NW_026893072.1 coordinate 77,634, forward strand.
CAGCACTAGCTTTCCCTGCTGCTCCTTCTGCCGTGTGAGCAGATGCCACTGTTCATTCTGTGCTGACTGTGTTGCTGCGCAGCAGAGAGCAGGCTCTGGACTGATTCCATTCAAATGCTTTTCCTGTATGAAAGTGAGCAGTGAAAGCAACGATGGAGGCACCAATGTAAAGGGGATTGTGTGCTGAACAGGTCCAGCACCAGCTTTCAATCCTGGCTCTTCTGCTGTGGGAGCAGAGGCCAAACGTTCGTGCTGTACTCACTGTGCTGCTGGGCAGCTGAGAGAGACAACCTGAGAATTTGGATTCAAATGGACTTTTAGGCATGAAACCGAGGAGAGACTGCAATGATGGTGACACCGTTGCAAAGCTGCTTGTGTGCTGAAGAGACACAGCCCTAGCTTTCCCTGCTGGTCCTTCTGCCGTGTGAGCAGATGCCACTCTTCATTCTGTGCTGTGTTGCTGCCAGCAGGGAGCAGGCTCTGGACTGATTCTATTCAAATGCTTTTCCTGTATGAGTGTTAGCAGTGAAAGCAACGATGGAGGCACCAATGTAAAGGTGATTGTGTGCTGAACAGGTCCAGCACCAGCTTTCAATCCTGGCTCTTCCGCTGTGGGAGCAGAGGCCAAACGTTCGTGCTGTACTCACTGTGCTGCTGGGCAGCTGAGACCGCTTGAGAATTTGGATTCAAATGGACTTTTAGGTATGAACCCGAGGAGAGACTGCAATGATGGTGACCCCGTTGCAAAGCTGCTTGTGTGCTGAAGAGACACAGCACTAGCTTTCCCTGCTGGTCCTTCTGCCGTGTGAGCAGATGCCACTGTTCATTCTGTGCTGTGTTGCTGCCAGCAGGGAGCAGGCTCTGGACTGATTCAATTCAAATGCTTTTCCTGTATGAAAGTGAGCAGTGAAAGCAACGATGGAGGCACCAATGTAAAGGGGATTGTGTGCTGAACAGGTCCAGCACCAGCTTTCAATCCTGGCTCTTCTGCTGTGGGAGCAGAGGCCAAACGTTCGTGCTGTACTAACTGTGCTGCTGGGCAGCTGAGAGACACCACCTGAGAATTTGGATTCAAATGGACTTTTAGGTAGGAAACCGAGGAGAGACTGCAATGATGGTGACCCCGTTGCAAAGCTGCTTGTGTGCTGAAGAAGCAGAGCACTAGCTTTCCCTGCTGCTCCTTCTGCCGTGTGAGCAGATGCCACTGTTCATTCTGTGCTGACTGTGTTCCTGCACAGCAGAGAGCAGGCTCTGGACTGATTCCATTCAAATGCTTTTCCTGTATGAAAGTGAGAAGTGAAAGCAACGATGGAGGCACCAATGTAAAGGGGATTGTGTGCTGAACAGGTCCAGCACCAGCTTTCAATCCTGGCTCTTCTGCTGTGGGAGCAGAGGCCAAACGTTCGTGCTGTACTAACTGTGCTGCTGGGCAGCTGAGAGACACAACCTGAGAATTTGGATTCAAATGGACTTTTAGGTAGGAAACCGAGGAGAGACTGCAATGATGGTAACCCCGTTGCAAAGCTGCTTGTGTGCTGAAGAGACACAGCCCGAGCTTTCCCTGCTGGTCCTTCTGCCGTGTGAGCAGATGCCACTGTTCATTCTGTGCTGACTGTGTTGCTGCCAGCAGGGAGCAGGCTCTGGACTGATTCCATTCAAATGCTTTTCCTGTATGAAAGTGAGCAGTGAAAGCAACGATGGATGCACCAATGTAAAGGAGATTGTGTGCTGAACAGGTCCAGCACCAGCTTTCAATCCTGGCTCTTCTGCTGTGGGAGCAGAGGCCAAACGTTCGTGCTGTACTAACTGTGCTGCTGGGCAGCTGAGAGACACCACCTGAGAATTTGGATTCAAATGGACTTTTAGGTATGAAACCGAGGAGAGACTGCAATGATGGTAAACCCGTTGCAAAGCTGCTTGTGTGCTGAAGAGACACAGCCCGAGCTTTCCCTGCTGGTCCTTCTGCCGTGTGAGCAGATGCCACTGTTCATTCTGTGCTGTGTTGCTGCCAGCAGGGAGCAGGCTCTGGACTGATTCTATTCAAATGCTTTTCCTGTATGAGTGTTAGCAGTGAAAGCAACGATGGAGGCACCAATGTAAAGGGGATTGTGTGCTGAACAGGTCCAGCACCAGCTTTCAATCCTGGCTCTTCTGCTGTGGGAGCAGAGGCCAAACGTTCGTGCTGTACTCACTGTGCTGCTGGGCAGCTGAGCGACACCACCTGAGAATTCGGATTCAAATGGACTTTTAGGTATGAAGCCGAGGAGAGACTGCAATGATGGTGACCCCGTTGCAAAGCTGCTTGTGTGCTGAAGAAGCAGAGCACTAGCTTTCCCTGCTGGTCCTTCTGCCGTGTGAGCAGATGCCACTGTTCATTCTGTGCTGATTGTGTTGCTGCGCAGCAGAGAGCAGCCTCTGGACTGATTCCATTCAAATGCTTTTCCTGTATGAAAGTGAGCAGTGAAAGCAGCGATGGAGGCACCAATGTAAAGGGGATTGTGTGCTGAACAGGTCCAGCACCAGCTTTCAATCCTGGCTCTTCTGCTGTGGGAGCAGAGGCCAAACGTTCGTGCTGTACTCACTGTGCTGCTGGGCAGCTGAGAGACACCACCTGAGAATTTGGATTCAAATGGACTTTTAGGTATGAAGCCGAGGAGAGACTGCAATGATGGTGACCCCGTTGCAAAGCTGCTTGTGTGCTGAAGAAGTAGAGCACTAGCTTTCCCTGCTGCTCCTTCTGCCGTGTGAGCAGACGCCACTGTTCATTCTGTGCTGACTGTGTTGCTGCGCAGCAGAGAGCAGTCTCTGGACTGATTCCATTCAAATGCTTTTCCTGTATGAGTGTTAGCAGTGAAAGCAACGATGGAGGCACCAATGTAAAGGGGATTGTGTGCTGAACAGGTCCAGCACCAGCTTTCAATCCTGGCTCTTCTGCTGTGGGAGCAGAGGCCAAACATTCGTGCTGTACTAACTCTGCTGCTGGGCAGCTGAGAGACACAACCTGAGAATTTGGATTCAAATGGACTTTTAGGTAGGAAACCGAGGAGAGACTGCAATGATGGTAACCCCGTTGCAAAGCTGCTTGTGTGCTGAAGAGACACAGCCCGAGCTTTCCCTGCTGCTCCTTCTGCCGTGTGAGCAGATGCCACTGTTCATTCTGTGCTGACTGTGTTCCTGCACAGCAGAGAGCAGGCTCTGGACTGATTCCATTCAAATGCTTTTCCTGTATGAAAGTGAGCAGTGAAAGCAACGATGGAGGCACCAATGTAAAGGGGATTGTGTGCTGAACAGGTCCAGCACCAGCTTTCAATCCTGGCTCTTCTGCTGTGGGAGCAGAGGCCAAACGTTCGTGCTGTACTCACTGTGCTGCTGGGCAGCTGAGCGACACCACCTGAGAATTCGGATTCAAATGGACTTTTAGGTATGAAGCCGAGGAGAGACTGCAATGATGGTGACCCCGTTGCAAAGCTGCTTGTGTGCTGAAGAAGCAGAGCACTAGCTTTCCCTGCTGGTCCTTCTGCCGTGTGAGCAGATGCCACTGTTCATTCTGTGCTGATTGTGTTGCTGCGCAGCAGAGAGCAGCCTCTGGACTGATTCCATTCAAATGCTTTTCCTGTATGAAAGTGAGCAGTGAAAGCAACGATGGAGGCACCAATTTAAAGGGGATTGTGTGCTGAACAGGTCCAGCACCAGCTTTCAATCCTGGCTCTTCTGCTGTGGGAGCAGAGGCCAAACGTTCGTGCTGTACTCACTGTGCTGCTGGGCAGCTGAGAGACACCACCTGAGAATTTGGATTCAAATGGACTTTTAGGTATGAAGCCAAGGAGAGACTGCAATGATGGTGACCCCGTTGCAAAGCTGCTTGTGTGCTGAAGAAGTAGAGCACTAGCTTTCCCTGCTGCTCCTTCTGCCGTGTGAGCAGACGCCACTGTTCATTCTGTGCTGACTGTGTTGCTGCGCAGCAGAGAGCAGCCTCTGGACTGATCCCATTCAAATGCTTTTCCTGTATGAGTGTTAGCAGTGAAAGCAACGATGGAGGCACCAATGTAAAGGGGATTGTGTGCTGAACAGGTCCAGCACCAGCTTTCAATCCTGGCTCTTCTGCTGTGGGAGCAGAGGCCAAACGTTCGTGCTGTACTAACTGTGCTGCTGGGCAGCTGAGAGACACAACCTGAGAATTTGGATTCAAATGGACTTTTAGGTATGAAACCGAGGAGAGACTGCAATGATGGTGACCCCGTTGCAAAGCTGCTTGTGTGCTGAAGAGACACAGCCCGAGCTTTCCCTGCTGCTCCTTCTGCCGTGTGAGCAGATGCCACTGTTCATTCTGTGCTGTGTTGCTGCCAGCAGGGAGCAGGCTCTGGACGGATTCTATTCAAATGCTTTTCCTGTATGAAAGTGAGCAGTGAAAGCAACGATGGAGGCACCAATGTAAAGGGGATTGTGTGCTGAACAGGTCCAGCACCAGCTTTCAATCCTGGCTCTTCTGCTGTGGGAGCAGAGGCCAAACGTTCGTGCTGTACTAACTGTGCTGCTGGGCAGCTGAGAGACACCACCTGAGAATTTGGATTCAAATGGACTTTTAGGTATGAAACCGAGGAGAGATTGCAATGATGGTGACCCCGTTGCAAAGCTGCTTGTGTGCTGAAGATGTAGACCACTAGCTTTCCCTGCTGGTCCTTCTGCCGTGTGAGCAGATGCCACTGTTCATTCTGTGCTGACTGTTTTGCTGCGCAGCAGAGAGCAGTCTCTGGACTGATTCCATTCAAATGCTTTTCCTGTATGAAAGTGAGCAGTGAAAGCAACGATGGATGCACCAATGTAAAGGAGATTGTGTGCTGAACAGGTCCAGCACCAGCTTTCAATCCTGGCTCTTCTGCTGTGGGAGCAGAGGCCAAACGTTCGTGCTGTACTAACTGTGCTGCTGGGCAGCTGAGAGACACCACCTGAGAATTTGGATTCAAATGGACTTTTAGGTAGGAAACCGAGGAGAGACTGCAATGATGGTAACCCCGTTGCAAAGCTGCTTGTGTGCTGAAGAGACACAGCCCGAGATTTCCCTGCTGGTCCTTCTGCCGTGTGAGCAGATGCCACTGTTCATTCTGTGCTGTGTTGCTGCCAGCAGGGAGCAGGCTCTGGACTGATTCCATTCAAATGCTTTTCCTGTATGAGTGTTAGCAGTGAAAGCAACGATGGAGGCACAAATGTAAAGGTGATTGTGTGCTGAACAGGTCCAGCACCAGCTTTCAATCCTGGCTCTTCTGCTGTGGGAGCAGAGGCCAAACGTTCGTGCTGTACTAACTGTGCTGCTGGGCAGCTGAGAGACACCACCTGAGAATTTGGATTCAAATGGACTTTTAGGTAGGAAACCGAGGAGAGACTGCAATGATGGTGACCCCGTTGCAAAGCTGCTTGTGTGCTGAAGAGACACAGCACTAGCTTTCCCTGCTGGTCCTTCTGCCGTGTGAGCAGATGCCACTGTTCATTCTGTGCTGTGTTGCTGCCAGCAGGGAGCAGGCTCTGGACTGATTCCATTCAAATGCTTTTCCTGTATGAAAGTGAGCAGTGAAAGCAACGATGGAGGCACCAATGTAAAGGGGATTGTGTGCTGAACAGGTCCAGCACCAGCTTTCAATCCTGGCTCTTCTGCTGTGGGAGCAGAGGCCAAACGTTCGTGCTGTACTAACTGTGCTGCTGGGCAGCTGAGAGACACCACCTGAGAATTTGGATTCAAATGGACTTTTAGGTAGGAAACCGAGGAGAGACTGCAATGATGGTGACCCCGTTGCAAAGCTGCTTGTGTGCTGAAGAAGCAGAGCACTAGCTTTCCCTGCTGCTCCTTCTGCCGTGTGAGCAGATGCCACTCTTCATTCTGTGCTGACTGTGTTGCAGCGCAGCAGAGAGCAGGCTCTGGACTGATTCCATTCAAATGCTTTTCCTGTATGAAAGTGAGCAGTGAAAGCAACGATGAATGCACCAATGTAAAAGGGATTGTGTGCTGAACAGGTCCAGCACCCGCTTTCAATCCTGGCTCTTCTGCTGTGGGAGCAGAGGCCAAACGTTCGTGCTGTACTAACTGTGCTGCTGGGCAGCTGAGAGACACCACCTGAGAATTCGGATTCAAATGGACTTTTAGGTATGAAGCCGAGGAGAGACTGCAATGATGGTGACCCCGTTGCAAAGCTGCTTGTGTGCTGAAGAAGCAGAGCACTAGCTTTCCCTGCTGCTCCTTCTGCCGTGTGAGCAGATGCCACTGTTCATTCTGTGCTGACTGTGTTGCTGCGCAGCAGAGAGCAGCCTCTGGACTGATTCCATTCAAATGCTTTTCCTGTATGAATGTGAGCAGTGAAAGCAACGATGGAGGCACCAATGTAAAGGGGATTGTGTGCTGAACAGGTCCAGCACCAGCTTTCAATCCTGGCTCTTCTGCTGTGGGAGCAGAGGCCAAACGTTCGTGCTGTACTCACTGTGCTGCTGGGCAGCTGAGAGACACCACCTGAGAATTTGGATTCAAATGGACTTTTAGGTATGAAGCCGAGGAGAGACTGCAATGATGGTGACACCGTTGCAAAGCTTCTTTTGTGCTGAAGAGACACAGCACTAGCTTTCCCTGCTGGTCCTTCTGCCGTGTGAGCAGATGCCACTCTTCATTCTGTGCTGACTGTGTTCCTGCACAGCAGAGAGCAGGCTCTGGACTGATTCCATTCAAATGCTTTTCCTGTATGAAAGTGAGCAGTGAAAGCAACGATGGAGGCACCAATGTAAAGGGGATTGTGTGCTGAACAGGTCCAGCACCAGCTTTCAATCCTGGCTCTTCTGCTGTGGGAGCAGAGGCCAAACATTCGTGCTGTACTAACTGTGCTGCTGGGCAGCTGAGAGACACAACCTGAGAATTTGGATTCAAATGGACTTTTAGGTAGGAAACCGAGGAGAGACTGCAATGATGGTAACCCCGTTGCAAAGCTGCTTGTGTGCTGAAGAGACACAGCCCGAGCTTTCCCTGCTGGTCCTTCTGCCGTGTGAGCAGATGCCACTGTTCATTCTGTGCTGACTGTGTTGCTGCGCAGCAGAGAGCAGCCTCTGGACTGATTCCATTCAAATGCTTTTCCTGTATGAAAGTGAGCAGTGAAAGCAACGATGGATGCACCAATGTAAAGGAGATTGTGTGCTGAACAGGTCCAGCACCAGCTTTCAATCCTGGCTCTTCTGCTGTGGGAGCAGAGGCCAAACGTTCGTGCTGTACTAACTGTGCTGCTGGGCAGCTGAGAGACACCACCTGAGAATTTGGATTCAAATGAACTTTTAGGTATGAAACCGAGGAGAGACTGCAATGATGGTAAACCCGTTGCAAAGCTGCTTGTGTGCTGAAGAGACACAGCCCGAGCTTTCCCTGCTGGTCCTTCTGCCGTGTGAGCAGATGCCACTGTTCATTCTGTGCTGTGTTGCTGCCAGCAGGGAGCAGGCTCTGGACTGATTCTATTCAAATGCTTTTCCTGTATGAGTGTTAGCAGTGAAAGCAACGATGGAGGCACCAATGTAAAGGGGATTGTGTGCTGAACAGGTCCAGCACCAGCTTTCAATCCTGGCTCTTCTGCTGTGGGAGCAGAGGCCAAACGTTCGTGCTGTACTCACTGTGCTGCTGGGCAGCTGAGCGACACCACCTGAGAATTCGGATTCAAATGGACTTTTAGGTATGAAGCCGAGGAGAGACTGCAATGATGGTGACCCCGTTGCAAAGCTGCTTGTGTGCTGAAGAAGCAGAGCACTAGCTTTCCCTGCTGCTCCTTCTGCCGTGTGAGCAGATGCCACTGTTCATTCTGTGCTGACTGTGTTGCAGCGCAGCAGAGAGCAGGCTCTGGACTGATTCCATTCAAATGCTTTTCCTGTATGAAAGTGAGCAGTGAAAGCAACGATGAATGCACCAATGTAAAAGGGATTGTGTGCTGAACAGGTCCAGCACCAGCTTTCAATCCTGGCTCTTCTGCTGTGGGAGCAGAGGCCAAACGTTCGTGCTGTACTAACTGTGCTGCTGGGCAGCTGAGAGACACCACCTGAGAATTCGGATTCAAATGGACTTTTAGGTATGAACCCGAGGAGAGACTGCAATGATGGTGACCCCGTTGCAAAGCTGCTTGTGTGCTGAAGAAGCAGAGCACTAGCTTTCCCTGCTGCTCCTTCTGCCGTGTGAGCAGATGCCACTGTTCATTCTGTGCTGACTGTGTTGCTGCGCAGCAGAGAGCAGCCTCTGGACTGATTCCATTCAAATGCTTTTCCTGTATGAATGTGAGCAGTGAAAGCAACGATGGATGCACCAATGTAAAGGGGATTGTGTGCTGAACAGGTCCAGCACCAGCTTTCAATCCTGGCTCTTCTGCTGTGGGAGCAGAGGCCAAACGTTCGTGCTGTACTCACTGTGCTGCTGGGCAGCTGAGAGACACCACCTGAGAATTTGGATTCAAATGGACTTTTAGGTATGAAGCCGAGGAGAGACTGCAATGATGGTGACACCGTTGCAAAGCTTCTTTTGTGCTGAAGAGACACAGCACTAGCTTTCCCTGCTGGTCCTTCTGCCGTGTGAGCAGATGCCCCTGTTCATTCTGTGCTGTGTTGCTGCCAGCAGGGAGCAGGTTCTGGACTGATTCCATTCAAATGCTTTTCCTGTATGAAAGTGAGCAGTGAAAGCAACGATGGAGGCACCAATGTAAAGGGGATTGTGTGCTGAACAGGTCCAGCACCAGCTTTCAATCCTGGCTCTTCTGCTGTGGGAGCAGAGGCCAAACGTTCGTGCTGTACTAACTGTGCTGCTGGGCAGCTGAGAGACACCACCTGAGAATTTGGATTCAAATGGACTTTTAGGTAGGAAACCGAGGAGAGACTGCAATGATGGTGACCCCGTTGCAAAGCTGCTTGTGTGCTGAAGAGACACAGCACTAGCTTTCCCTGCTGGTCCTTCTGCCGTGTGAGCAGATGCCACTGTTCATTCTGTGCTGACTGTGTTCCTGCACAGCAGAGAGCAGGCTCTGGACTGATTCCATTCAAATGCTTTTCCTGTATGAAAGTGAGCAGTGAAAGCAACGATGGAGGCACCAATGTAAAGGGGATTGTGTGCTGAACAGGTCCAGCACCAGCTTTCAATCCTGGCTCTTCTGCTGTGGGAGCAGAGGCCAAACGTTCGTGCTGTACTCACTGTGCTGCTGGGCAGCTGAGCGACACCACCTGAGAATTCGGATTCAAATGGACTTTTAGGTATGAAGCCGAGGAGAGACTGCAATGATGGTGACCCCGTTGCACAGCTGCTTGTGTGCTGAAGAAGCAGAGCACTAGCTTTCCCTGCTGCTCCTTCTGCCGTGTGAGCAGATGCCACTGTTCATTCTGTGCTGACTGTGTTGCTGCGCAGCAGAGAGCAGCCTCTGGACTGATTCCATTCAAATGCTTTTCCTGTATGAAAGTGAGCCGTGAAAGCAACGATGGAGGCACCAATGTAAAGGGGATTGTGTGCTGAACAGGTCCAGCACCAGCTTTCAATCCTGGCTCTTCTGCTGTGGGAGCAGAGGCCAAAAGTTCGTGCTGTACTAACTGTGCTGCTGGGCAGCTGAGAGACACCACCTGAGAATTTGGATTCAAATGAACTTTTAGGTAGGAAACCAAGGAGAGACTGCAATGATGGTGACCCCGTTGCAAAGCTGCTTGTGTGCTGAAGAGACACAGCACTAGCTTTCCCTGCTGGTCCTTCTGCCGTGTGAGCAGATGCCACTGTTCATTCTGTTCTGTGTTGCTGCCAGCAGGGAGCAGGCTGTGGACGGATTCTATTCAAATGCTTTTCCTGTATGAGTGTTAGCAGTGAAAGCAACGATGGAGGCACCAATGTAAAGGGGATTGTGTGCTGAACAGGTCCAGCGCCAGCTTTCAATCCTGGCTCTTCTGCTGTGGGAGCAGAGGCCAAACGTTCGTGCTGTACTCACTGGCGGCTGGGCAGCTGAGAGACACCACCTGAGAATTTGGGTTCAAATGGACTTTTAGGTATGAAACCGAGGAGAGACTGCAATGATGGTGACCCCGTTGCAAAGCTGCTTGTGTGCTGAAGAAGCAGAGCACTAGCTTTCCCTGCTGCTCCTTCTGCCATGTGAGCAGATGCCACTGTTCATTCTGTGCTGTGTTGCTGCCAGCAGGGAGCGGGCTCTGGACGGATTCTATTCAAATGCTTTTCCTGTATGAGTGTTAGCAGTGAAAGCAACGATGGAGGCACCAATGTAAAGGGGATTGTGTGCTGAACAGGTCCAGCACCAGCTTTCAATCCTGGCTCTTCTGCTGTGGGGAGCAGAGGCCAAACGTTCGTGCTGTACTCACTGTGCTGCTGGGCAGCTGAGCGACACCACCTGAGAATTCGGATTCAAATGGACTTTTAGGTATGAAGCCGAGGAGAGACTGCAATGATGGTGACCCCGTTGCAAAGCTGCTTGTGTGCTGAAGAAGCAGAGCACTAGCTTTCCCTGCTGCTCCTTCTGCCGTGTGAGCAGATGCCACTGTTCATTCTGTGCTGACTGTGTAGCAGCGCAGCACAGAGAAGCCTCTGGACTGATTCCATTCAAATGCTTTTCCTGTATGAAAGTGAGCAGTGAAAGCAACGATGAATGCACCAATGTAAAAGGGATTGTGTGCTGAACAGGTCCAGCACCCGCTTTCAATCCTGGCTCTTCTGCTGTGGAGCAGAGGCCAAACGTTCGTGCTGTACTAACTCTGCTGCTGGGCAGCTGAGAGACACCACCTGAGAATTCGGATTCAAATGGACTTTTAGGTATGAAACCGAGGAGAGACTGCAATGATGGTAAACCCGTTGCAAAGCTGCTTGTGTGCTGAAGAAGCAGAGCACTAGCTTTCCCTGCTGCTCCTTCTGCCGTGTGAGCAGATGCCACTGTTCGTTCTGTGCTGACTGTGTTCCTGCGCAGCAGAGAGCAGGCTCTGGACTGATTCCATTCAAATGCTTTTCCTGTATGAAAGTGAGCAGTGAAAGCAACGATGGAGGCACCAATGTAAAGGGGATTGTGTGCTGAACAGGTCCAGCACCAGCTTTCAATCCTGGCTCTTCTGCTGTGGGAGCAGAGGCCAAACGTTCGTGCTGTACTCACTGGCGGCTGGGCAGCTGAGAGACACCACCTGAGAATTTGGGTTCAAATGGACTTTTAGGTATGAAACCGAGGAGAGACTGCAATGATGGTGACCCCGTTGCAAAGCTGCTTGTGTGCTGAAGAAGCAGAGCACTAGCTTTCCCTGCTGCTCCTTCTGCCGTGTGAGCAGATGCCACTGTTCATTCTGTGCTGTGTTGCTGCCAGCAGGGAGCAGGCTCTGGACGGATTCTATTCAAATGCTTTTCCTGTATGAGTGTTAGCAGTGAAAGCAACGATGGAGGCACCAATGTAAAGGGGATTGTGTGCTGAACAGGTCCATCACCAGCTTTCAATCCTGGCTCTTCTGCTGTGGGAGCAGAGGCCAAACGTTCGTGCTGTACTCACTGTGCTGCTGGGCAGCTGAGCGACACCACCTGAGAATTCGGATTCAAATGGACTTTTAGGTATGAAGCCGAGGAGAGACTGCAATGATGGTGACCCCGTTGCAAAGCTGCTTGTGTGCTGAAGAAGCAGAGCACTAGCTTTCCCTGCTGCTCCTTCTGCCGTGTGAGCAGATGCCACTGTTCATTCTGTGCTGACTGTGTTGCTGCGCAGCAGAGAGCAGCCTCTGGACTGATTCCATTCAAATGCTTTTCCTGTATGAAAGTGAGCAGTGAAAGCAACGATGAATGCACCAATGTAAAAGGGATTGTGTGCTGAACAGGTCCAGCACCAGCTTTAAATCCTGGCTCTTCTGCTGTGGGAGCAGAGGCCAAACGTTCGTGCTGTACTCACTGTGCTGCTGGGCAGCTGAGAGACACCACCTGAGAATTCGGATTCAAATGGACTTTTAGGTATGAACCCGAGGAGAGACTGCAATGATGGTGACCCCGTTGCAAAGCTGCTTGTGTGCTGAAGAAGCAGAGCACTAGCTTTCCCTGCTGCTCCTTCTGCCGTGTGAGCAGATGCCACTGTTCATTCTGTGCTGACTGTGTTGCTGCGCAGCAGAGAGCAGCCTCTGGACTGATTCCATTCAAATGCTTTTCCTGTATGAAAGTGAGCAGTGAAAGCAACGATGAATGCACCAATGTAAAAGGGATTGTGTGCTGAACAGGTCCAGCACCAGCTTTCAATCCTGGCTCTTCTGCTGTGGGAGCAGAGGCCAAACGTTCGTGCTGTACTAACTGTGCTGCTGGGCAGCTGAGAGACACCACCTGAGAATTTGGATTCAAATGGACTTTTAGGTAGGAAACCGAGGAGAGACTGCAATGATGGTGACCCCGTTGCAAAGCTGCTTGTGTGCTGAAGAAGCAGAGCACTAGCTTTCCCTGCTGCTCCTTCTGCCGTGTGAGCAGAAGCCACTGTTCATTCTGTGCTGACTGTGTTGCTGCGCAGCAGAGAGCAGCCTCTGGACTGACCCCATTCAAATGCTTTTCCTGTATGAAAGTGAGCAGTGAAAGCAACGATGAATGCACCAATGTAAAAGGGATTGTGTGCTGAACAGGTCCAGCACCAGCTTTCAATCCTGGCTCTTCTGCTGTGGGAGCAGAGGCCAAACGTTCGTGCTGTACTCACTGTGCTGCTGGGCAGCTGAGAGACACCACCTGAGAATTTGGATTCAAATGGACTTTTAGGTATGAAACCGAGGAGAGACTGCAATGATGGTAACCCCGTTGCAAAGCTGCTTGTGTGCTGAAGAGACACAACCCGAGCTTTCCCTGCTGCTCCTTCTGCCGTGTGAGCAGATGCCACTGTTCATTCTGTGCTGTGTTGCTGCCAGCAGGGAGCAGGCTCTGGACGGATTCTATTCAAATGCTTTTCCTGTATGAGTGTTAGCAGTGAAAGCAACGATGGAGGCACCAATGTAAAGGTGATTGTGTGCTGAACAGGTCCAGCACCAGCTTTCAATCCTGGCTCTTCTGTTGTGGAAGCAGAGGCCAAACGTTCGTGCTGTACTAACTGTGCTGCTGGGCAGCTGAGAGAGACCACCTGAGAATTTGGATTCAAATGGACTTTTAGGTATGAAACTGAGGAGAGACTGCAATGATGGTGACCCCGTTGCAAAGCTGCTTGTGTGCTGAAGAGACACAGCACTAGCTTTCCCTGCTGGTCCTTCTGCCGTGTGAGCAGATGCCCCTGTTCATTCTGTGCTGTGTTGCTGCCAGCCGGGAGCAGTCTCTGGATTGATTCCATTCAAATGCTTTTCCTGTATGAATGTGAGCAGTGAAAGCAACGATGGAGGCACCAATGTAAAGGGGATTGTGTGCTGAACAGGTCCAGCACCAGCTTTCAATCCTGGCTCTTCTGCTGTGGGAGCAGAGGCCAAACGTTCGTGCTGTACTCACTGTGCTGCTGGGCAGCTGAGACCACTTGAGAATTTGGATTCAAATGGACTTTTAGGTATGAACCCGAGCAGAGACTTCAATGATGGTGACCCCGTTGCAAAGCTGCTTGTGTGCTGAAGAAGCAGAGCACTAGCTTTCCCTGCTGCTCCTTCTGCCGTGTGAGCAGATGCCACTGTTCATTCTGTGCTGACTGTGTTGCTGCGCAGCAGAGAGCAGGCTCTGGACTGATTCCATTCAAATGCTTTTCCTGTATGAAAGTGAGCAGTGAAAGCAACGATGGAGGCACCAATGTAAAGGGGATTGTGTGCTGAACAGGTCCAGCACCAGCTTTCAATCCTGGCTCTTCTGCTGTGGGAGCAGAGGCCAAACGTTCGTGCTGTACTCACTGTGCTGCTGGGCAGCTGAGAGACACCACCTGAGAATTTGGATTCAAATGGACTTTTAGGTATGAAGCCGAGGAGAGACTGCAATGATGGTGACCCCGTTGCAAAGCTGCTTGTGTGCTGAAGAAGTAGGCCACTAGCTTTCCCTGCTGCTCCTTCTGCCGTGTGAGCAGATGCCACTGTTCATTCTGTGCTGACTGTGTTGCTGCGCAGCAGAGAGCAGTCTCTGGACTGATTCCATTCAAATGCTTTTCCTGTATGAAAGTGAGCAGTGAAAGCAACGATGGATGCACCAATGTAAAGGTGATTGTGTGCTGAACAGGTCCAGCACCAGCTTTCAATCCTGGCTCTTCTGCTGTGGGAGCAGAGGCCAAACGTTCGTGCTGTACTCACTGTGCTGCTGGGCAGCTGAGAGACACCACCTGAGAATTTGGATTCAAATGGACTTTTAGGTATGAAACCGAGGAGAGACTGCAATGATGGTAACCCCGTTGCAAAGCTGCTTGTGTGCTGAAGAGACACAACCCGAGCTTTCCCTGCTGGTCCTTCTGCCGTGTGAGCAGATGCCACTGTTCATTCTGTGCTGTGTTGCTGCCAGCAGGGAGCAGGCTCTGGACGGATTCCATTCAAATGATTTTCCTGTATGAATGTGAGCAGTGAAAGCAACGATGGAGGCACCAATGAAAAGGTGATTGTGTGCTGAACAGGTCCAGCACCAGCTTTCAATCCTGGCTCTTCTGCTGTGGGAGCAGAGGCCAAACGTTCGTGCTGTACTCACTGTGCTGCTGGGCAGCTGAGCGACACCACCTGAGAATTCGGATTCAAATGGACTTTTAGGTATGAAGCCGAGGAGAGACTGCAATGATGGTGAGCCCGTTGCAAAGCTGCTTGTGTGCTGAAGAAGCAGAGCACTAGCTTTCCCTGCTGGTCCTTCTGCCGTGTGAGCAGATGCCACTGTTCATTCTGTGCTGACTGTGTTGCTGCGCAGCAGAGAGCAGCCTCTGGACTGATTCCATTCAAATGCTTTTCCTGTATGAATGTGAGCAGTGAAAGCAATGATGGAGGCACCAATGTAAAGGTGATTGTGTGATGAACAGGTTCAGCACCAGCTTTCAATCCTGACTCTTCTGCTGTGGGAGCAGAGGCCAAACGTTCGTGCTGTACTAACTGTGCTGCTGGGCAGCTGAGAGACACCACCTGAGAATTTGGATTCAAATGGACTCTTAGGTAGGAAACCGAGGAGAGACTGCAATGATGGTGACCCCGTTGCAAAGCTGCTTGTGTGCTGAAGAAGCAGAGCACTAGCTTTCCCTGCTGCTCCTTCTGCCGTGTGAGCAGATGCCATTGTTCATTCTGTGCTGACTGTGTTGCTGCGCAGCAGAGAGCAGCCTCTGGACTGATTCCATTCAAATGCTTTTCCTGTATGAATGTGAGCAGTGAAAGCAACGATGGAGGCACCAATGTAAAAGGGATTGTGTGCTGAACAGGTCCAGCACCAGCTTTCAATCCTGGCTCTTCTGCTGTGGGAGCAGAGGCCAAACGTTCGTGCTGTACTCACTGTGCTGCTGGGCAGCTGAGCGACACCACCTGAGAATTCGGATTCAAATGGACTTTTAGGTATGAAGCCGAGGAGAGACTGCAATGATGGTGACCCCGTTGCAAAGCTGCTTGTGTGCTGAAGAAGCAGAGCACTAGCTTTCCCTGCTGCTCCTTCTGCCGTGTGAGCAGATGCCACTCTTCATTCTGTGCTGACTGTGTTGCTGCGCAGCAGAGAGCAGCCTCTGGACTGATTCCATTCAAATGCTTTTCCTGTATGAATGTGAGCAGTGAAAGCAATGATGGAGGCACCAATGTAAAGGTGATTGTGTGATGAACAGGTTCAGCACCAGCTTTCAATCCTGACTCTTCTGCTGTGGGAGCAGAGGCCAAACGTTCGTGCTGTACTAACTGTGCTGCTGGGCAGCTGAGAGACACCACCTGAGAATTTGGATTCAAATGGACGTTTAGGTATGAAACCGAGGAGAGACTGCAATGATGGTGACCCCGTTGCAAAGCTGCTTGTGTGCTGAAGAAGCAGAGCACTAGCTTTCCCTGCTGCTCCTTCTGCCGTGTGAGCAGATGCCACTCTTCATTCTGTGCTGACTGTGTTGCTGCGCAGCAGAGAGCAGCCTCTGGACTGATTCCATTCAAATGCTTTTCCTGTATGAGTGTTAGCAGTGAAAGCAACGATGGAGGCACCAATGTAAAGGGGATTGTGTGCTGAACAGGTCCAGCACCAGCTTTCAATCCTGGCTCTTCTGCTGTGGGAGCAGAGGCCAAACGTTCGTGCTGTACTCACTGTGCTGCTGGGCAGCTGAGAGACACCACCTGAGAATTTGGATTCAAATGGACTTTTAGGTATGAAGCCGAGGAGAGACTGCAATGATGGTGACCGCGTTGCAAAGCTGCTTGTGTGCTGAAGAAGCAGAGCACTAGCTTTCCCTGCTGCTCCTTCTGCCATGTGAGCAGATGCCACTGTTCATTCTGTGCTGACTGTGTTGCTGCGCAGCAGAGAGCAGCCTCTGGACTGATTCCATTCAAATGCTTTTCCTGTATGAAAGTGAGCAGTGAAAGCAACGATGAATGCACCAATGTAAAAGGGATTGTGAGCTGAACAGGTCCAGCACCAGCTTTCAATCCTGGCTCTTCTGCTGTGGGAGCAGAGGCCAAACGTTCGTGCGGTACTAACTGTGCTGCTGGGCAGCTGAGAGAGACCACCTGAGAATTTGGATTCAAATGGACTTTTAGGTATGAAGCCGAGGAGAGACTGCAATGATGGTGACCCCGTTGCAAAGCTGCTTGTGTGCTGAAGAAGCATAGCACTAGCTTTCCCTGCTGCTCCTTCTGCCGTGTGAGCAGATGCCACTCTTCATTCTGTGCTGACTGTGTTGCTGCGCAGCAGAGAGCAGCCTCTGGACTGATTCCATTCAAATGCTTTTCCTGTATGAATGTGAGCAGTGAAAGCAACGATGGAGGCACCAATGTAAAGGTGATTGTGTGCTCAACAGGTTCAGCACCAGCTTTCAATCCTGGCTCTTCTGCTGTGGGAGCAGAGGCCAAACGTTCGTGCTGTACTAACTGTGCTGCTGGGCAGCTGAGAGACACCACCTGAGAATTTGGATTCAAATGGACTTTTAGGTAGGAAACCGAGGAGAGACTGCAATGGTGGTGACCCCGTTGCAAAGCTGCTTGTGTGCTGAAGAAGCAGAGCACTAGCTTTCCCTGCTGCTCCTTCTGCCGTGTGAGCAGATGCCACTCTTCATTCTGTGCTGTGTTGCTGCCAGCAGGGAGCAGGCTCTGGACGGATTCTATTCAAATGCTTTTCCTGTATGAGTGTTAGCAGTGAAAGCAACGATGGAGGCACCAATGTAAAGGGGATTGTGTGCTGAACAGGTCCAGCACCAGCTTTCAATCCTGGCTCTTCTGCTGTGGGAGCAGAGGCCAAACGTTCGAGCTGTACTAACTGTGCTGCTGGGCAGCTGAGAGACACCACCTGAGAATTTGGATTCAAATTTACTTTTAGGTAGGAAACCGAGGAGAGACTGCAATGGTGGTGACCCCGTTGCTAAGCTGCTTGTGTGCTGAAGAGACACAGCACTAGCTTTCCCTGCTGGTCCTTCTGCCGTGTGAGCAGATGCCCCTGTTCATTCTGTGCTGTGTTGCTGCGCAGCAGGGAGCAGGCTCTGGACTGATTCTATTCAAATGCTTTTCCTGTACGAGTGTTAGCAGTGAAAGCAACGATGGATGCACCAATGTAAAGGGGATTGTGTGCTGAACAGGTCCAGCACCAGCTTTCAATCCTGGCTCTTCTGCTGTGGGAGCAGAGGCCAAACGTTCGTGCTGTACTCACTGTACTGCTGGGCAGCTGAGACCGCTTGAGAATTTGGATTCAAATGGACTTTTAGGTATGAAGCCGAATAGAGACTGCAATGATGGTGACCCCGTTGCAAAGCTGCTTGTGTGCTGAAGAAGCAGAGCACTAGCTTTCCCTGCTGCTCCTTCTGCCGTGTGAGCAGATGCCACTGTTCATTCTGTGCTGACTGTGTTGCTGTGCAGCAGAGAGCAGGCTCTGGACTGATTCCATTCAAATGCTTTTCCTCTATGAAAGTGAGCAGTGAAAGCAACGATGGAGGCACCAATGTAAAGGGGATTGTGTGCTGAACAGGTCCAGCACCAGCTTTCAATCCTGGCTCTTCTGCTGTGGGAGCAGAGGCCAAACGTTCGTGCTGTACTCACTGTGCTGCTGGGCAGCTGAGAGACACCACCTGAGAATTTGGATTCAAATGGACTTTTAGGTATGAAACCGAGGAGAGACTGCAATGATGGTGACCCCGTTGCAAAGCTGCTTGTGCGCTGAAGAAGCAGAGCACTAGCTTTCCCTGCTGCTCCTTCTGCCGTGTGAGCAGATGCCACTGTTCATTCTGTGCTGACTGTGTTGCTGCACAGCAGAGAGCAGCCTCTGGACTGATTCCATTCAAATGCTTTTCCTGTATGAAAGTGAGCAGTGAAAGCAACGATGAATGCACCAATGTAAAAGGGATTGTGTGCTGAACAGGTCCAGCACCAGCTTTCAATCCTGGCTCTTCTGCTGTGGGAGCAGAGGCCAAACGTTCGTGCTGTACTAACTGTGCTGCTGGGCAGCTGAGAGACAACACCTGAGAATTTGGATTCAAATGGACTTTTAGGTATGAAGCCGAGGAGAGACTGCAATGATGGTGACCCCGTTGCAAAGCTGCTTGTGTGCTGAAGAAGCAGAGCACTAGCTTTCCCTGCTGCTCCTTCTGCCGTGTGAGCAGATGCCACTGTTCATTCTGTGCTGACTGTGTTGCTGCGCAGCAGAGAGCAGCCTCTGGACTGATTCCATTCAAATGCTTTTCCTGTATGAATGTGAGAAGTGAAAGCAACGATGGAGGCACCAATGTAAAGGGGATTGTGTGCTGAACAGGTCCAGCACCAGCTTTCAATCCTGGCTCTTCTGCTGTGGGAGCAGAGGCCAAACGTTCGTGCTGTACTCACTGTGCTGCTGGGCAGCTGAGAGACACCACCTGAGAATTTGGATTCAAATGGACTTTTAGGTATGTACCCGAGGAGAGACTGCAATGATGGTGACCCGTTGCAAAGCTGCTTGTGTGCTGAAGAAGCAGAGCACTAGCTTTCCCTGCTGCTCCTTCTGCCGTGTGAGCAGATGCCACTCTTCATTCTGTGCTGTGTGCTGCCAGCAGGGAGCAGGCTCTGGACGGATTCTATTCAAATGCTTTTCCTGTATGAGTGTTAGCAGTGAAAGCAACGATGGAGGCACCAATGTAAAGGGGATTTTGTGCTGAACAGGTCCAGCACCAGCTTTCAATCCTGGCTCTTCTGCTGTGGGAGCAGAGGCCAAACGTTCGTGCTGTACTAACTGTGCTGCTGGGCAGCTGAGAGACACCACCTGAGAATTTGGATTCAAATTTACTTTTAGGTATGAAACCGACGAGAGACTGCAATGATGGTGACCCCGTTGCAAAGCTGCTTGTGTGCTGAAGAAGCAGAGCACTAGCTTTCCCTGCTGCTCCTTCTGCCGTGTGAGCAGATGCCACTCTTCATTCTGTGCTGTGTTGCTGCCAGCAGGGAGCAGGCTCTGGACGGATTCTATTCAAATGCTTTTCCTGTATGAGTGTTAGCAGTGAAAGCAACGATGGAGGCACCAATGTAAAGGGGATTGTGTGCTGAACAGGTCCAGCACCAGCTTTCAATCCTGGCTCTTCTGCTGTGGGAGCAGAGGCCAAACGTTCGTGCTGTACTAACTGTGCTGCTGGGCAGCTGAGAGACACCACCTGAGAATTTGGATTCAAATGGACTTTTAGGTAGGAAACCGAGGAGAGACTGCAATGATGGTGACCCCGTTGCAAAGCTGCTTGTGTGCTGAAGAAGCAGAGCACTAGCTTTCCCTGCTGCTCCTTCTGCCGTGTGAGCAGATGCCACTCTTCATTCTGTGCTGACTGTGTTGCTGCGCAGCAGAGAGCAGCCTCTGGACTGATTCCATTCAAATGCTTTTCCTGTATGAAAGTGAGCAGTGAAAGCAACGATGAATGCACCAATGTAAAAGGGATTGTGAGCTGAACAGGTCCAGCACAAGCTTTCAATCCTGGCTCTTCTGCAGTTGGAGCAGAGGCCAAACGTTCGTGCTGTACTAACTGTGCTGCTGGGCAGCTGAGAGACACCACCTGAGAATTTGGATTCAAATGGACTTTTAGGTAGGGAACCGAGGAGAGACTGCAATGATGGTGACCCCGTTGCAAAGCTGCTTGTGTGCTGAAGAAGCAGAGCACTAGCTTTCCCTGCTGCTCCTTCTGCCGTGTGAGCAGGTGCCACTGTTCATTCTGTGCTGTGTTGCTGCCAGCACGGAGCAGGCTCTGGACGGATTCTATTCAAATGCTTTTCCTGTATGAGTGTTAGCAGTGAAAGCAACGATGGAGGCACCAATGTAAAGGGGATTGTGTGCTGAACAGGTCCAGCACCAGCTTTCAATCCTGGCTCTTCTGCTGTGGGAGCAGAGGCCAAACGTTCGTGCTGTACTCACTGCGCTGCTGGGCAGCTGAGAGACACCACCTGAGAATTTGGATTCAAATGGACTTTTAGGTATGAACCCGAGGAGAGACTGCAATGATGGTGACCCCGTTGCAAAGCTGCTTGTGTGCTGAAGAAGCAGAGCACTAGCTTTCCCTGCTGCTCCTTCTGCCGTGTGAGCAGATGCCACTCTTCATTCTGTGCTGACTGTGTTGCTGCGCAGCAGAGGGCAGCCTCTGGACTGATTCCATTCAAATGCTTTTCCTGTATGAAAGTGAGCAGTGAAAGCAACGATGAATGCACCAATGTAAAAGGGATTGTGTGCTGAACAGGTCCAGCACCAGCTTTCAATCCTGGCTCTTCTGCTGTGGGAGCAGAGGCCAAACGTTCGTGCTGTACTAACTGTGCTGCTGGGCAGCTGAGAGACACCACCTGAGAATTTGGATTCAAATGGACTTTTAGGTATGAACCCGAGGAGAGACTGCAATGATGGTGACCCCGTTGCAAAGCTGCTTGTGTGCTGAAGAAGCAGAGCACTAGCTTTCCCTGCTGCTCCTTCTGCCGTGTGAGCAGATGCCACTCTTCATTCTGTGCTGACTGTGTTGCTGCGCAGCAGAGAGCAGCCTCTGGACTGATTCCATTCAAATGCTTTTCCTGTATGAAAGTGAGCAGTGAAAGCAACGATGAATGCACCAATGTAAAAGGGATTGTGAGCTGAACAGGTCCAGCACCAGCTTTCAATCCTGGCTCTTCTGCTGTGGGAGCAGAGGCCAAACGTTCGTGCTGTACTAACTGTGCTGCTGGGCAGCTGAGAGACACCACCTGAGAATTTGGATTCAAATGGACTTTTAGGTATGAACCCGAGGAGAGACTGCAATGATGGTGACCCCGTTGCAAAGCTGCTTGTGTGCTGAAGAAGCAGAGCACTAGCTTTCCCTGCTGCTCCTTCTGCCGTGTGAGCAGATGCCACTCTTCATTCTGTGCTGACTGTGTTGCTGCGCAGCAGAGGGCAGCCTCTGGACTGATTCCATTCAAATGCTTTTCCTGTATGAAAGTGAGCAGTGAAAGCAACGATGAATGCACCAATGTAAAAGGGATTGTGTGCTGAACAGGTCCAGCACCAGCTTTCAATCCTGGCTCTTCTGCTGTGGGAGCAGAGGCCAAACGTTCGTGCTGTACTAACTGTGCTGCTGGGCAGCTGAGAGACACCACCTGAGAATTTGGATTCAAATGGACTTTTATGTATGGACCCGAGGAGAGACTGCAATGATGGTGACCCCGTTGCAAAGCTGCTTGTGTGCTGAAGAAGCAGAGCACTAGCTTTCCCTGCTGCTCCTTCTGCCGTGTGAGCAGATGCCACTCTTCATTCTGTGCTGACTGTGTTGCTGCGCAGCAGAGAGCAGCCTCTGGACTGATTCCATTCAAATGCTTTTCCTGTATGAAAGTGAGCAGTGAAAGCAACGATGAATGCACCAATGTAAAAGGGATTGTGAGCTGAACAGGTCCAGCACCAGCTTTCAATCCTGGCTCTTCTGCTGTGGGAGCCCAGAGGCGAAACGTTCGTGCTGTACTAACTGTGCTGCTGGGCAGCTGAGAGACACAACCTGAGAATTTGGATTCAAATGGACTTTTAGGTATGAAACCGAGGAGAGACTGCAATGATGGTGACCCCGTTGCAAAGCTGCTTGTGTGCTGAAGAAGCAGAGCACTAGCTTTCCCTGCTGCTCCTTCTGCCGTGTGAGCAGATGCCACTCTTCATTCTGTGCTGTGTTGCTGCGCAGCAGAGAGCAGGCTCTGGACTGATTCCATTCAAATGCTTTTCCTGTATGAAAGTGAGCAGTGAAAGCAACGATGAATGCACCAATGTAAAAAGGATTGTGTGCTGAACAGGTCCAGCACCAGCTTTCAATCCTGGCTCTTCTGCTGTGGGAGCAGAGGCCAAACGTTCGTGCTGTACTAACTGTGCTGCTGGGCAGCTGAGCGACACCACCTGAGAATTTGGATTCAAATGGACTTTTAGGTATGAACCCGAGGAGAGACTGCAATGATGGTGACCCCGTTGCAAAGCTGCTTGTGTGCTGAAGAAGCAGAGCACTAGCTTTCCCTGCTGCTCCTTCTGCCGTGTGAGCAGATGCCACTCTTCATTCTGTGCTGTGTTGCTGCCAGCAGGGAGCAGGGCTCTGGACGGATTCTATTCAAATGCTTTTCCTGTATGAGTGTTAGCAGTGAAAGCAACGATGGAGGCACCAATGTAAAGGGGATTGTGTGCTGAACAGGTCCAGCACCAGCTTTCAATCCTGGCTCTTCTGCTGTGGGAGCAGAGGCCAAACGGTCGTGCTGTACTAACTGTGCTGCTGGGCAGCTGAGAGACACCACCTGAGAATTCGGATTCAAATGGACGTTTAGGTATGAAGCCGAGGAGAGACTGCAATGATGGTGACCCCGTTGCAAAGCTGCTTGTGTGCTGAAGAAGCAGAGCACTAGCTTTCCCTGCTGCTCCTTCTGCCGTGTGAGCAGATGCCACTGTTCATTCTGTGCTGTGTTGCTGCCAGCAGGGAGCAGGCTCTGGACGGATTCTATTCAAATGCTTTTCCTGTATGAGTGTTAGCAGTGAAAGCAACGATGGAGGCACCAATGTAAAGGGGATTGTGTGCTGAACAGGTCCAGCACCAGCTTTCAATCCTGGCTCTTCTGCTGTGGGAGCAGAGGCCAAACGTTCGTGCTGTACTCACTGTGCTGCTGGGCAGCTGAGCGACACCACCTGAGAATTCGGATTCAAATGGACTTTTAGGTATGAAGCCGGAGGAGAGACTGCAATGATGGTGACCCCGTTGCAAAGCTGCTTGTGTGCTGAAGAAGCAGAGCACTAGCTTTCCCTGCTGCTCCTTCTGCCGTGTGAGCAGAAGCCACTGTTCATTCTGTGCTGACTGTGTTGCTGCGCAGCAGAGAGCAGCCTCTGGACTGATTCCATTCAAATGCTTTTCCTGTATGAAAGTGAGCAGTGAAAGCAACGATGAATGCACCAATGTAAAAGGGATTGTGTGCTGAACAGGTCCAGCACCAGCTTTCAATCCTGGCTCTTCTGCTGTGGGAGCAGAGGCCAAACGTTCGTGCTGTACTAACTGTGCTGCTGGGCAGCTGAGAGACACCACCTGAGAATTTGGATTCAAATGGACTTTTAGGTATGAAGCCGAGGAGAGACTGCAATGATGGTGACCCCGTTGCAAAAGCTGCTTGTGTGCTGAAGAAGCAGAGCACTAGCTTTCCCTGCTGCTCCTTCTGCTGTGTGAGCAGATGCCACTCTTCATTCTGTGCTGACTGTGTTGCTGCGCAGCAGAGAGCAGCCTCTGGACTGATTCCATTCAAATGCTTTTCCTGTATGAAAGTGAGCAGTGAAAGCAACGATGAATGCACCAATGTAAAAGGGATTGTGAGCTGAACAGGTCCAGCACCAGCTTTCAATCCTGGCTCTTCTGCTGTGGGAGCAGAGGCCAAACGTTCGTGCTGTACTAACTGTGCTGCCGGGCAGCTGAGAGACACCACCTGAGAATTTGGATTCAAATGGACTTTTAGGTATGAAACCGAGGAGAGACTGCAATGATGGTGACCCCGTTGCAAAGCTGCTTGTGTGCTGAAGAAGCAGAGCACTAGCTTTCCCTGCTGCTCCTTCTGCCGTGTGAGCAGATGCCACTCTTCATTCTGTGCTGTGTTGCTGCCAGCAGGGAGCAGGCTCTGGACTGATTCCATTCAAATGCTTTTCCTGTATGAAAGTGAGCAGTGAAAGCAACGATGAATGCACCAATGTAAAAGGGATTGTGTGCTGAACAGGTCCAGCACCAGCTTTCAATCCTGGCTCTTCTGCTGTGGGAGCAGAGGCCAAACGTTCGTGCTGTACTCACTGTGCTGCTGGGCAGCTGAGCGACACCACCTGAGAATTCGGATTCAAATGGACTTTTAGGTATGAAGCCGAGGAGAGACTGCAATGATGGTGACCCCGTTGCAAAGCTGCTTGTGTGCTGAAGAAGCAGAGCACTAGCTTTCCTGCTGCTCCTTCTGCCGTGTGAGCAGATGCCACTCTTCATTCTGTGCTGACTGTGTTGCTGCGCAGCAGAGAGCAGCCTCTGGACTGATTCCATTCAAATGCTTTTCCTGTATGAAAGTGAGCAGTGAAAGCAACGATGAATGCACCAATGTAAAAGGGATTGTGAGCTGAACAGGTCCAGCACAAGCTTTCAATCCTGGCTCTTCTGCAGTTGGAGCAGAGGCCAAACGTTCGTGCTGTACTAACTGTGCTGCTGGGCAGCTGAGAGACACCACCTGAGAATTCGGATTCAAATGGACTTTTAGGTATGAAGCCGAGGAGAGACTGCAATGATGGTGACCCCGTTGCAAAGCTGCTTGTGTGCTGAAGAAGCAGAGCACTAGCTTTCCCTGCTGCTCCTTCTGCCGTGTGAGCAGATGCCACTCTTCATTCTGTGCTGACTGTGTTGCTGCGCAGCAGAGAGCAGCCTCTGGGACTGATTCCATTCAAATGCTTTTCCTGTATGAATGTGAGCAGTGAAAGCAACGATGGAGGCACCAATGTAAAGGGGATTGTGTGCTGAACAGGTCCAGCACCAGCTTTCAATCCTGGCTCTTCTGCTGTGGGAGCAGAGGCCAAACGTTCGTGCTGTACTAACTGTGCTGCTGGGCAGCTGAGAGACACCACCTGAGAATTTGGATTCAAATGGACTTTTAGGTATGAACCCGAGGAGAGACTGCAATGATGGTGACCCCGTTGCAAAGCTGCTTGTGTGCTGAAGAAGCAGAGCACTAGCTTTCCCTGCTGCTCCTTCTGCCGTGTGAGCAGATGCCACTCTTCATTCTGTGCTGACTGTGTTGCTGCGCAGCAGAGGGCAGCCTCTGGACTGATTCCATTCAAATGCTTTTCCTGTATGAAAGTGAGCAGTGAAAGCAACGATGAATGCACCAATGTAAAAGGGATTGTGTGCTGAACAGGTCCAGCACCACCTTTCAATCCTGGCTCTTCTGCTGTGGGAGCAGAGGCCAAACGTTCGTGCTGTACTAACTGTGCTGCTGGGCAGCTGAGAGACACCACCTGAGAATTTGGATTCAAATGGACTTTTAGGTATGAACCCGAGGAGAGACTGCAATGATGGTGACCCCGTTGCAAAGCTGCTTGTGTGCTGAAGAAGCAGAGCACTAGCTTTCCCTGCTGCTCCTTCTGCCGTGTGAGCAGATGCCACTGTTCATTCTGTGCTGACTGTGTTGCTGCGCAGCAGAGAGCAGCCTCTGGACTGATTCCATTCAAATGCTTTTCCTGTATGAAAGTGAGCAGTGAAAGCAACGATGAATGCACCAATGTAAAAGGGATTGTGTGCTGAACAGGTCCAGCACCAGCTTTCAATCCTGGCTCTTCTGCTGTGGGAGCAGAGGCCAAACGTTCGTGCCGTACTAACTGTGCTGCTGGGCAGCTGAGAGACACCACCTGAGAATTCGGATTCAAATGGACTTTTAGGTAGGAAACCGAGGAGAGACTGCAATGATGGTGACCCCGTTGCAAAGCTGCTTGTGTGCTGAAGAAGCAGAGCACTAGCTTTCCCTGCTGCTCCTTCTGCCGTGTGAGCAGAAGCCACTGTTCATTCTGTGCTGACTGTGTTGCTGCGCAGCAGAGAGCAGCCTCTGGACTGATTCCATTCAAATGCTTTTCCTGTATGAAAGTGAGCAGTGAAAGCAACGATGAATGCACCAATGTAAAAGGGATTGTGAGCTGAACAGGTCCAGCACCAGCTTTCAATCCTGGCTCTTCTGCTGTGGGAGCAGAGGCCAAACGTTCGTGCTGTACTCACTGTGCTGCTGGGCAGCTGAGAGACACCACCTGAGTATTTGGATTCAAATGGACTTTTAGGTATGAACCCGAGGAGAGACTGCAATGATGGTGACCCCGTTGCAAAGCTGCTTGTGTGCTGAAGAAGCAGAGCACTAGCTTTCCCTGCTGCTCCTTCTGCCGTGTGAGCAGATGCCACTCTTCATTCTGTGCTGACTGTGTTGCTGCGCAGCAGAGAGCAGCCTCTGGACTGATTCCATTCAAATGCTTTTCCTGTATGAAAGTGAGCAGTGAAAGCAACGATGGAGGCACCAATGTAAAGGGGATTGTGTGCTGAACAGGTCCAGCACCAGCTTTCAATCCTGGCTCTTCTGCTGTGGGAGCAGAGGCCAAACGTTCGTGCTGTACTCACTGTGCTGCTGGGCAGCTGAGCGACACCACCTGAGAATTCGGATTCAAATGGACTTTTAGGTATGAACCCGAGGAGAGACTGCAATGATGGTGACCCCGTTGCAAAGCTGCTTGTGTGCTGAAGAAGCAGAGCACTAGCTTTCCCTGCTGCTCCTTCTGCCGTGTGAGCAGATGCCACTCTTCATTCTGTGCTGACTGTGTTGCTGCGCAGCAGAGAGCAGCCTCTGGACTGATTCCATTCAAATGCTTTTCCTGTATGAATGTGAGCAGTGAAAGCAACGATGGAGGCACCAATGTAAAGGTGATTGTGTGCTGAACAGGTCCAGCACCAGCTTTCAATCCTGGCTCTTCTGCTGTGGGAGCAGAGGCCAAACGTTCGTGCTGTACTAACTGTGCTGCTGGGCAGCTGAGAGACACCACCTGAGAATTTGGATTCAAATGGACTTTTAGGTATGAAGCCGAATAGAGACTGCAATGATGGTGACCCCGTTGCAAAGCTGCTTGTGTGCTGAAGAAGCAGAGCACTAGCTTTCCCTGCTGCTCCTTCACCCGTTTGAGCAGATGCCACTGTTCATTCTGTGCTGACTGTGTTACTGCGCAGCAAGGAGCAGGCTCTGGTCTGATTCCATTCAAATGCTTTTCCTGTATGAAAGTGAGCAGTGAAAGCAACGATGAATGCACCAATGTAAAAGGGATTGTGTGCTGAACAGGTCCAGCACCAGCTTTCAATCCTGGCTCTTCTGCTGTGGGAGCAGAGGCCAAACGTTCGTGCTGTACTCACTGTGCTGCTGGGCAGCTGAGAGACACCACCTGAGAATTTGGATTCAAATGGAATTTTAGGTAGGAAACCGAGGAGAGACTGCAATGATGGTGACCCCGTTGCAAAGCTGCTTGTGTGCTGAAGAAGCAGAGCACTAGCTTTCCCTGCTGCTCCTTCTGCCGTGTGAGCAGAAGCCACTGTTCATTCTGTGCTGACTGTGTTGCTGCGCAGCAGAGGGCAGCCTCTGGACTGATTCCATTCAAATGCTTTTCCTGTATGAAAGTGAGCAGTGAAAGCAACGATGAATGCACCAATGTAAAAGGGATTGTGTGCTGAACAGGTCCAGCACCAGCTTTCAATCCTGGCTCTTCTGCTGTGGGAGCAGAGGCCAAACGTTCGTGCTGTACTCACTGTGCTGCTGGGCAGCTGAGAGAGACCACCTGAGAATTTGGATTCAAATGGACTTTTAGGTAGGAAACCGAGGAGAGACTGCAATGATGGTGACCCCGTTGCAAAGCTGCTTGTGTGCTGAAGAAGCAGAGCACTAGCTTTCCCTGGTGCTCCTTCTACCGTGTGAGCAGATGCCACTGTTCATTCTGTGCTGTGTTGCTGCCAGCAGGGAGCAGGCTCTGGACGGATTCTTTTCAAATGCTTTTCCTGTATGAGTGTTAGCAGTGAAAGCAACGATGGAGGCACCAATGTAAAGGGGATTGTGTGCTGAACAGGTCCAGCACCAGCTTTCAATCCTGGCTCTTCTGCTGTGGGAGCAGAGGCCAAACGTTCGTGCTGTACTCACTGTGCTGCTGGGCAGCTGAGCGACACCACCTGAGAATTCGGATTCAAATGGACTTTTAGGTATGAACCCGAGGAGAGACTGCAATGATGGTGACCCCGTTGCAAAGCTGCTTGTGTGCTGAAGAAGCAGAGCACTAGCTTTCCCTGCTGCTCCTTCTGCCGTGTGAGCAGATGCCACTCTTCATTCTGTGCTGACTGTGTTGCTGCGCAGCAGAGAGCAGCCTCTGGACTGATTCCATTCAAATGCTTTTCCTGTATGAAAGTGAGCAGTGAAAGCAACGATGAATGCACCAATGTAAAAGGGATTGTGAGCTGAACAGGTCCAGCACCAGCTTTCAATCCTGGCTCTTCTGCAGTTGGAGCAGAGGCCAAACGTTCGTGCTGTACTAACTGTGCTGCTGGGCAGCTGAGAGACACCACCTGAGAATTTGGATTCAAATGGACTTTTAGGTATGAACCCGAGGAGAGACTGCAATGATGGTGACCCCGTTGCAAAGCTGCTTGTGTGCTGAAGAAGCAGAGCACTAGCTTTCCCTGCTGCTCCTTCTGCCGTGTGAGCAGATGCCACTCTTCATTCTGTGCTGTGTTGCTGCCAGCAGGGAGCAGGCTCTGGACGGATTCTATTCAAATGCTTTTCCTGTATGAGTGTTAGCAGTGAAAGCAATGATGGAGGCACCAATGAAAAGGGGATTGTGTGCTGAACAGGTCCAGCACCAGCTTTCAATCCTGGCTCTTCTGCTGTGGGAGCAGAGGCCAAACGTTCGTGCTGTACTCACTGTGCTGCTGGGCAGCTGAGCGACACCACCTGAGAATTCGGATTCAAATGGACTTTTAGGTATGAAGCCGAGGAGAGACTGCAATGATGGTGACCCCGTTGCAAAGCTGCTTGTGTGCTGAAGAAGCAGAGCACTAGCTTTCCCTGCTGCTCCTTCTGCCGTGTGAGCAGATGCCACTGTTCATTCTGTGCTGACTGTGTTGCTGCGTAGCAGAGGGCAGCCTCTGGACTGATTCCATTCAAATGCTTTTCCTGTATGAAAGTGAGCAGTGAAAGCAACGATGAATGCACCAATGTAAAAGGGATTGTGTGCTGAACAGGTCCAGCACCAGCTTTCAATCCTGGCTCTTCTGCTGTGGGAGCAGAGGCCAAACGTTCGTGCTGTACTAACTGTGCTGCTGGGCAGCTGAGAGACACCACCTGAGAATTTGGATTCAAATGGACTTTTAGGTATGAACCCGAGGAGAGACTGCAATGATGGTGACCCCGTTGCAAAGCTGCTTGTGTGCTGAAGAAGCAGAGCACTAGCTTTCCCTGCTGCTCCTTCTGCCGTGTGAGCAGATGCCACTGTTCCTTCTGTGCTGACTGTGTTGCTGCGCAGCAGAGAGCAGCCTCTGGACTGATTCCATTCAAATGCTTTTCCTGTATGAAAGTGAGCAGTGAAAGCAACGATGAATGCACCAATGTAAAAGGGATTGTGTGCTGAACAGGTCCAGCACCAGCTTTCAATCCTGGCTCTTCTGCTGTGGGAGCAGAGGCCAAACGTTCGTGCCGTACTAACTGTGCTGCTGGGCAGCTGAGAGACACCACCTGAGAATTTGGATTCAAATGGACTTTTAGGTAGGAAACCGAGGAGAGACTGCAATGATGGTGACCCCGTTGCAAAGCTGCTTGTGTGCTGAAGAAGCAGAGCACTAGCTTTCCCTGGTGCTCCTTCTACCGTGTGAGCAGATGCCACTCTTCATTCTGTGCTGTGTTGCTGCCAGCAGGGAGCAGGCTCTGGACGGATTCTTTTCAAATGCTTTTCCTGTATGAGTGTTAGCAGTGAAAGCAACGATGGAGGCACCAATGTAAAGGGGATTGTGTGCTGAACAGGTCCAGCACCCGCTTTCAATCCTGGCTCTTCTGCTGTGGGAGCAGAGGCCAAACGTTCGTGCTGTACTCACTGTGCTGCTGGGCAGCTGAGCGACACCACCTGAGAATTCGGATTCAAATGGACTTTTACGTATGAACCCGAGGAGAGACTGCAATGATGGTGACCCCGTTGCAAAGCTGCTTGTGTGCTGAAGAAGCAGAGCACTAGCTTTCCCTGCTGCTCCTTCTGCCGTGTGAGCAGATGCCACTCTTCATTCTGTGCTGACTGTGTTGCTGCGCAGCAGAGAGCAGCCTCTGGACTGATTCCATTCAAATGCTTTTCCTGTATGAATGTGAGCAGTGAAAGCAACGATGGAGGCACCAATGTAAAGGTGATTGTGTGCTGAACAGGTCCAGCACCAGCTTTCAATCCTGGCTCTTCTGCTGTGGGAGCAGAGGCCAAACGTTCGTGCTGTACTAACTGTGCTGCTGGGCAGCTGAGAGACACCACCTGAGAATTTGGATTCAAATGGACTTTTAGGTATGAAGCCGAATAGAGACTGCAATGATGGTGACCCCGTTGCAAAGCTGCTTGTGTGCTGAAGAAGCAGAGCACTAGCTTTCCCTGCTGCTCCTTCACCCGTTTGAGCAGATGCCACTGTTCATTCTGTGCTGACTGTGTTACTGCGCAGCAGAGAGCAGCCTCTGGACTGATTCCATTCAAATGCTTTTCCTGTATGAAAGTGAGCAGTGAAAGCAACGATGAATGCACCAATGTAAAAGGGATTGTGTGCTGAACAGGTCCAGCACCAGCTTTCAATCCTGGCTCTTCTGCTGTGGGAGCAGAGGCCAAACGGTCGTGCTGTACTAACTGTGCTGCTGGGCAGCTGAGAGACACCACCTGAGAATTTGGATTCAAATGGAATTTTAGGTAGGAAACCGAGGAGAGACTGCAATGATGGTGACCCCGTTGCAAAGCTGCTTGTGTGCTGAAGAAGCAGAGCACTAGCTTTCCCTGCTGCTCCTTCTGCCGTGTGAGCAGAAGCCACTGTTCATTCTGTGCTGACTGTGTTGCTGCGCAGCAGAGGGCAGCCTCTGGACTGATTCCATTCAAATGCTTTTCCTGTATGAAAGTGAGCAGTGAAAGCAACGATGAATGCACCAATGTAAAAGGGATTGTGTGCTGAACAGGTCCAGCACCAGCTTTCAATCCTGGCTCTTCTGCTGTGGGAGCAGAGGCCAAACGTTCGTGCTGTACTCACTGTGCTGCTGGGCAGCTGAGAGAGACCACCTGAGAATTTGGATTCAAATGGACTTTTAGGTAGGAAACCGAGGAGAGACTGCAATGATGGTGACCCCGTTGCAAAGCTGCTTGTGTGCTGAAGAAGCAGAGCACTAGCTTTCCCTGGTGCTCCTTCTACCGTGTGAGCAGATGCCACTGTTCATTCTGTGCTGTGTTGCTGCCAGCAGGGAGCAGGCTCTGGACGGATTCTTTTCAAATGCTTTTCCTGTATGAGTGTTAGCAGTGAAAGCAACGATGGAGGCACCAATGTAAAGGGGATTGTGTGCTGAACAGGTCCAGCACCCGCTTTCAATCCTGGCTCTTCTGCTGTGGGAGCAGAGGCCAAACGTTCGTGCTGTACTAACTGTGCTGCTGGGCAGCTGAGAGACACCACCTGAGTATTTGGATTCAAATGGACTTTTAGGTATGAACCCGAGGAGAGACTGCAATGATGGTGACCCCGTTGCAAAGCTGCTTGTGTGCTGAAGAAGCAGAGCACTAGCTTTCCCTGCTGCTCCTTCTGCCGTGTGAGCAGATGCCACTCTTCATTCTGTGCTGACTGTGTTGCTGCGCAGCAGAGAGCAGCCTCTGGACTGATTCCATTCAAATGCTTTTCCTGTATGAAAGTGAGCAGTGAAAGCAACGATGGAGGCACCAATGTAAAGGGGATTGTGTGCTGAACAGGTCCAGCACCAGCTTTCAATCCTGGCTCTTCTGCTGTGGGAGCAGAGGCCAAACGTTCGTGCTGTACTCACTGTGCTGCTGGGCAGCTGAGCGACACCACCTGAGAATTCGGATTCAAATGGACTTTTAGGTATGAAGCCGAGGAGAGACTGCAATGATGGTGACCCCGTTGCAAAGCTGCTTGTGTGCTGAAGAAGCAGAG
Organism: Pezoporus flaviventris; assembly: GCF_033815535.1. Taxonomy (NCBI): domain Eukaryota; kingdom Metazoa; phylum Chordata; class Aves; order Psittaciformes; family Psittacidae; genus Pezoporus; species Pezoporus flaviventris. The sequence goes on from NW_026893072.1 coordinate 109,862, forward strand.
CACTAGCTTTCCCTGCTGCTCCTTCTGCCGTGTGAGCAGATGCCACTCTTCATTCTGTGCTGACTGTGTTGCTGCGCAGCAGAGAGCAGCCTCTGGACTGATTCCATTCAAATGCTTTTCCTGTATGAAAGTGAGCAGTGAAAGCAACGATGAATGCACCAATGTAAAAGGGATTGTGTGCTGAACAGGTCCAGCACCAGCTTTCAATCCTGGCTCTTCTGCTGTGGGAGCAGAGGCCAAACGTTCGTGCTGTACTAACTGTGCTGCTGGGCAGCTGAGAGACACCACCTGAGAATTTGGATTCAAATGGACTTTTAGGTATGAAGCCGAATAGAGACTGCAATGATGGTGACCCCGTTGCAAAGCTGCTTGTGTGCTGAAGAAGCAGAGCACTAGCTTTCCCTGCTGCTCCTTCACCCGTTTGAGCAGATGCCACTGTTCATTCTGTGCTGACTGTGTTACTGCGCAGCAGAGAGCAGCCTCTGGACTGATTCCATTCAAATGCTTTTCCTGTATGAAAGTGAGCAGTGAAAGCAACGATGAATGCACCAATGTAAAAGGGATTGTGTGCTGAACAGGTCCAGCACCAGCTTTCAATCCTGGCTCTTCTGCTGTGGGAGCAGAGGCCAAACGTTCGTGCTGTACTAACTGTGCTGCTGGGCAGCTGAGAGACACCACCTGAGAATTTGGATTCAAATGGAATTTTAGGTAGGAAACCGAGGAGAGACTGCAATGATGGTGACCCCGTTGCAAAGCTGCTTGTGTGCTGAAGAAGCAGAGCACTAGCTTTCCCTGCTGCTCCTTCTGCCGTGTGAGCAGAAGCCACTGTTCATTCTGTGCTGACTGTGTTGCTGCGCAGCAGAGGGCAGCCTCTGGACTGATTCCATTCAAATGCTTTTCCTGTATGAAAGTGAGCAGTGAAAGCAACGATGAATGCACCAATGTAAAAGGGATTGTGTGCTGAACAGGTCCAGCACCAGCTTTCAATCCTGGCTCTTCTGCTGTGGGAGCAGAGGCCAAACGTTCGTGCTGTACTCACTGTGCTGCTGGGCAGCTGAGAGAGACCACCTGAGAATTTGGATTCAAATGGACTTTTAGGTAGGAAACCGAGGAGAGACTGCAATGATGGTGACCCCGTTGCAAAGCTGCTTGTGTGCTGAAGAAGCAGAGCACTAGCTTTCCCTGGTGCTCCTTCTACCGTGTGAGCAGATGCCACTGTTCATTCTGTGCTGTGTTGCTGCCAGCAGGGAGCAGGCTCTGGACGGATTCTTTTCAAATGCTTTTCCTGTATGAGTGTTAGCAGTGAAAGCAACGATGGAGGCACCAATGTAAAGGGGATTGTGTGCTGAACAGGTCCAGCACCCGCTTTCAATCCTGGCTCTTCTGCTGTGGGAGCAGAGGCCAAACGTTCGTGCTGTACTCACTGTGCTGCTGGGCAGCTGAGCGACACCACCTGAGAATTCGGATTCAAATGGACTTTTAGGTATGAACCCGAGGAGAGACTGCAATGATGGTGACCCCGTTGCAAAGCTGCTTGTGTGCTGAAGAAGCAGAGCACTAGCTTTCCCTGCTGCTCCTTCTGCCGTGTGAGCAGATGCCACTCTTCATTCTGTGCTGACTGTGTTGCTGCGCAGCAGAGAGCAGCCTCTGGACTGATTCCATTCAAATGCTTTTCCTGTATGAAAGTGAGCAGTGAAAGCAACGATGAATGCACCAATGTAAAAGGGATTGTGTGCTGAACAGGTCCAGCACCAGCTTTCAATCCTGGCTCTTCTGCTGTGGGAGCAGAGGCCAAACGTTCGTGCCGTACTAACTGTGCTGCTGGGCAGCTGAGAGACACCACCTGAGAATTTGGATTCAAATGGACTTTTAGGTAGGAAACCGAGGAGAGACTGCAATGATGGTGACCCCGTTGCAAAGCTGCTTGTGTGCTGAAGAAGCAGAGCACTAGCTTTCCCTGCTGCTCCTTCTGCCGTGTGAGCAGATGCCACTCTTCATTCTGTGCTGACTGTGTTGCTGCGCAGCAGAGAGCAGCCTCTGGACTGATTCCATTCAAATGCTTTTCCTGTATGAAAGTGAGCAGTGAAAGCAACGATGAATGCACCAATGTAAAAGGGATTGTGAGCTGAACAGGTCCAGCACCAGCTTTCAATCCTGGCTCTTCTGCTGTGGGAGCAGAGGCCAAACGTTCGTGCTGTACTCACTGTGCTGCTGGGCAGCTGAGAGACACCACCTGAGTATTTGGATTCAAATGGACTTTTAGGTATGAACCCGAGGAGAGACTGCAATGATGGTGACCCCGTTGCAAAGCTGCTTGTGTGCTGAAGAAGCAGAGCACTAGCTTTCCCTGCTGCTCCTTCTGCCGTGTGAGCAGATGCCACTCTTCATTCTGTGCTGACTGTGTTGCTGCGCAGCAGAGAGCAGCCTCTGGACTGATTCCATTCAAATGCTTTTCCTGTATGAAAGTGAGCAGTGAAAGCAACGATGGAGGCACCAATGTAAAGGGGATTGTGTGCTGAACAGGTCCAGCACCAGCTTTCAATCCTGGCTCTTCTGCTGTGGGAGCAGAGGCCAAACGTTCGTGCTGTACTCACTGTGCTGCTGGGCAGCTGAGCGACACCACCTGAGAATTCGGATTCAAATGGACTTTTAGGTATGAAGCCGAGGAGAGACTGCAATGATGGTGACCCCGTTGCAAAGCTGCTTGTGTGCTGAAGAAGCAGAGCACTAGCTTTCCCTGCTGCTCCTTCTGCCGTGTGAGCAGATGCCACTCTTCATTCTGTGCTGACTGTGTTGCTGCGCAGCAGAGAGCAGCCTCTGGACTGATTCCATTCAAATGCTTTTCCTGTATGAATGTGAGCAGTGAAAGCAACGATGGAGGCACCAATGTAAAGGTGATTGTGTGCTGAACAGGTCCAGCACCAGCTTTCAATCCTGGCTCTTCTGCTGTGGGAGCAGAGGCCAAACGTTCGTGCTGTACTAACTGTGCTGCTGGGCAGCTGAGAGACACCACCTGAGAATTTGGATTCAAATGGACTTTTAGGTATGAAGCCGAATAGAGACTGCAATGATGGTGACCCCGTTGCAAAGCTGCTTGTGTGCTGAAGAAGCAGAGCACTAGCTTTCCCTGCTGCTCCTTCACCCGTTTGAGCAGATGCCACTGTTCATTCTGTGCTGACTGTGTTACTGCGCAGCAGAGAGCAGCCTCTGGACTGATTCCATTCAAATGCTTTTCCTGTATGAAAGTGAGCAGTGAAAGCAACGATGAATGCACCAATGTAAAAGGGATTGTGTGCTGAACAGGTCCAGCACCAGCTTTCAATCCTGGCTCTTCTGCTGTGGGAGCAGAGGCCAAACGTTCGTGCTGTACTAACTGTGCTGCTGGGCAGCTGAGAGACACCACCTGAGAATTTGGATTCAAATGGAATTTTAGGTAGGAAACCGAGGAGAGACTGCAATGATGGTGACCCCGTTGCAAAGCTGCTTGTGTGCTGAAGAAGCAGAGCACTAGCTTTCCCTGCTGCTCCTTCTGCCGTGTGAGCAGAAGCCACTGTTCATTCTGTGCTGACTGTGTTGCTGCGCAGCAGAGGGCAGCCTCTGGACTGATTCCATTCAAATGCTTTTCCTGTATGAAAGTGAGCAGTGAAAGCAACGATGAATGCACCAATGTAAAAGGGATTGTGTGCTGAACAGGTCCAGCACCAGCTTTCAATCCTGGCTCTTCTGCTGTGGGAGCAGAGGCCAAACGTTCGTGCTGTACTCACTGTGCTGCTGGGCAGCTGAGAGAGACCACCTGAGAATTTGGATTCAAATGGACTTTTAGGTAGGAAACCGAGGAGAGACTGCAATGATGGTGACCCCGTTGCAAAGCTGCTTGTGTGCTGAAGAAGCAGAGCACTAGCTTTCCCTGGTGCTCCTTCTACCGTGTGAGCAGATGCCACTGTTCATTCTGTGCTGTGTTGCTGCCAGCAGGGAGCAGGCTCTGGACGGATTCTTTTCAAATGCTTTTCCTGTATGAGTGTTAGCAGTGAAAGCAACGATGGAGGCACCAATGTAAAGGGGATTGTGTGCTGAACAGGTCCAGCACCAGCTTTCAATCCTGGCTCTTCTGCTGTGGGAGCAGAGGCCAAACGTTCGTGCTGTACTCACTGTGCTGCTGGGCAGCTGAGCGACACCACCTGAGAATTCGGATTCAAATGGACTTTTAGGTATGAAGCCGAGGAGAGACTGCAATGATGGTGACCCCGTTGCAAAGCTGCTTGTGTGCTGAAGAAGCAGAGCACTAGCTTTCCCTGCTGCTCCTTCTGCCGTGTGAGCAGATGCCACTCTTCATTCTGTGCTGACTGTGTTGCTGCGCAGCAGAGAGCAGCCTCTGGACTGATTCCATTCAAATGCTTTTCCTGTATGAAAGTGAGCAGTGAAAGCAACGATGAATGCACCAATGTAAAAGGGATTGTGTGCTGAACAGGTCCAGCACCAGCTTTCAATCCTGGCTCTTCTGCTGTGGGAGCAGAGGCCAAACGTTCGTGCCGTACTAACTGTGCTGCTGGGCAGCTGAGAGACACCACCTGAGAATTTGGATTCAAATGGACTTTTAGGTAGGAAACCGAGGAGAGACTGCAATGATGGTGACCCCGTTGCAAAGCTGCTTGTGTGCTGAAGAAGCAGAGCACTAGCTTTCCCTGCTGCTCCTTCTGCCGTGTGAGCAGAAGCCACTGTTCATTCTGTGCTGACTGTGTTGCTGCGCAGCAGAGAGCAGCCTCTGGACTGATTCCATTCAAATGCTTTTCCTGTATGAAAGTGAGCAGTGAAAGCAACGATGAATGCACCAATGTAAAAGGGATTGTGAGCTGAACAGGTCCAGCACCAGCTTTCAATCCTGGCTCTTCTGCTGTGGGAGCAGAGGCCAAACGTTCGTGCTGTACTAACTGTGCTGCTGGGCAGCTGAGAGACACCACCTGAGTATTTGGATTCAAATGGACTTTTAGGTATGAACCCGAGGAGAGACTGCAATGATGGTGACCCCGTTGCAAAGCTGCTTGTGTGCTGAAGAAGCAGAGCACTAGCTTTCCCTGCTGCTCCTTCTGCCGTGTGAGCAGATGCCACTCTTCATTCTGTGCTGACTGTGTTGCTGCGCAGCAGAGAGCAGCCTCTGGACTGATTCCATTCAAATGCTTTTCCTGTATGAAAGTGAGCAGTGAAAGCAACGATGGAGGCACCAATGTAAAGGGGATTGTGTGCTGAACAGGTCCAGCACCAGCTTTCAATCCTGGCTCTTCTGCTGTGGGAGCAGAGGCCAAACGTTCGTGCTGTACTCACTGTGCTGCTGGGCAGCTGAGCGACACCACCTGAGAATTCGGATTCAAATGGACTTTTAGGTATGAAGCCGAGGAGAGACTGCAATGATGGTGACCCCGTTGCAAAGCTGCTTGTGTGCTGAAGAAGCAGAGCACTAGCTTTCCCTGCTGCTCCTTCTGCCGTGTGAGCAGATGCCACTCTTCATTCTGTGCTGACTGTGTTGCTGCGCAGCAGAGAGCAGCCTCTGGACTGATTCCATTCAAATGCTTTTCCTGTATGAATGTGAGCAGTGAAAGCAACGATGGAGGCACCAATGTAAAGGTGATTGTGTGCTGAACAGGTCCAGCACCAGCTTTCAATCCTGGCTCTTCTGCTGTGGGAGCAGAGGCCAAACGTTCGTGCTGTACTAACTGTGCTGCTGGGCAGCTGAGAGACACCACCTGAGAATTTGGATTCAAATGGACTTTTAGGTATGAAGCCGAATAGAGACTGCAATGATGGTGACCCCGTTGCAAAGCTGCTTGTGTGCTGAAGAAGCAGAGCACTAGCTTTCCCTGCTGCTCCTTCACCCGTTTGAGCAGATGCCACTGTTCATTCTGTGCTGACTGTGTTACTGCGCAGCAGAGAGCAGCCTCTGGACTGATTCCATTCAAATGCTTTTCCTGTATGAAAGTGAGCAGTGAAAGCAACGATGAATGCACCAATGTAAAAGGGATTGTGTGCTGAACAGGTCCAGCACCAGCTTTCAATCCTGGCTCTTCTGCTGTGGGAGCAGAGGCCAAACGTTCGTGCTGTACTAACTGTGCTGCTGGGCAGCTGAGAGACACCACCTGAGAATTTGGATTCAAATGGAATTTTAGGTAGGAAACCGAGGAGAGACTGCAATGATGGTGACCCCGTTGCAAAGCTGCTTGTGTGCTGAAGAAGCAGAGCACTAGCTTTCCCTGCTGCTCCTTCTGCCGTGTGAGCAGAAGCCACTGTTCATTCTGTGCTGACTGTGTTGCTGCGCAGCAGAGGGCAGCCTCTGGACTGATTCCATTCAAATGCTTTTCCTGTATGAATGTGAGCAGTGAAAGCAACGATGGAGGCACCAATGTAAAGGTGATTGTGTGCTGAACAGGTCCAGCACCAGCTTTCAATCCTGGCTCTTCTGCTGTGGGAGCAGAGGCCAAACGTTCGTGCTGTACTAACTGTGCTGCTGGGCAGCTGAGAGACACCACCTGAGAATTTGGATTCAAATGGACTTTTAGGTATGAAGCCGAATAGAGACTGCAATGATGGTGACCCCGTTGCAAAGCTGCTTGTGTGCTGAAGAAGCAGAGCACTAGCTTTCCCTGCTGCTCCTTCACCCGTTTGAGCAGATGCCACTGTTCATTCTGTGCTGACTGTGTTACTGCGCAGCAGAGAGCAGCCTCTGGACTGATTCCATTCAAATGCTTTTCCTGTATGAAAGTGAGCAGTGAAAGCAACGATGAATGCACCAATGTAAAAGGGATTGTGTGCTGAACAGGTCCAGCACCAGCTTTCAATCCTGGCTCTTCTGCTGTGGGAGCAGAGGCCAAACGTTCGTGCTGTACTAACTGTGCTGCTGGGCAGCTGAGAGACACCACCTGAGAATTTGGATTCAAATGGAATTTTAGGTAGGAAACCGAGGAGAGACTGCAATGATGGTGACCCCGTTGCAAAGCTGCTTGTGTGCTGAAGAAGCAGAGCACTAGCTTTCCCTGGTGCTCCTTCTACCGTGTGAGCAGATGCCACTGTTCATTCTGTGCTGTGTTGCTGCCAGCAGGGAGCAGGCTCTGGACGGATTCTTTTCAAATGCTTTTCCTGTATGAGTGTTAGCAGTGAAAGCAACGATGGAGGCACCAATGTAAAGGGGATTGTGTGCTGAACAGGTCCAGCACCCGCTTTCAATCCTGGCTCTTCTGCTGTGGGAGCAGAGGCCAAACGTTCGTGCTGTACTCACTGTGCTGCTGGGCAGCTGAGCGACACCACCTGAGAATTCGGATTCAAATGGACTTTTAGGTATGAACCCGAGGAGAGACTGCAATGATGGTGACCCCGTTGCAAAGCTGCTTGTGTGCTGAAGAAGCAGAGCACTAGCTTTCCCTGCTGCTCCTTCTGCCGTGTGAGCAGATGCCACTCTTCATTCTGTGCTGACTGTGTTGCTGCGCAGCAGAGAGCAGCCTCTGGACTGATTCCATTCAAATGCTTTTCCTGTATGAAAGTGAGCAGTGAAAGCAACGATGAATGCACCAATGTAAAAGGGATTGTGTGCTGAACAGGTCCAGCACCAGCTTTCAATCCTGGCTCTTCTGCTGTGGGAGCAGAGGCCAAACGTTCGTGCCGTACTAACTGTGCTGCTGGGCAGCTGAGAGACACCACCTGAGAATTTGGATTCAAATGGACTTTTAGGTAGGAAACCGAGGAGAGACTGCAATGATGGTGACCCCGTTGCAAAGCTGCTTGTGTGCTGAAGAAGCAGAGCACTAGCTTTCCCTGCTGCTCCTTCTGCCGTGTGAGCAGAAGCCACTGTTCATTCTGTGCTGACTGTGTTGCTGCGCAGCAGAGAGCAGCCTCTGGACTGATTCCATTCAAATGCTTTTCCTGTATGAAAGTGAGCAGTGAAAGCAACGATGAATGCACCAATGTAAAAGGGATTGTGAGCTGAACAGGTCCAGCACCAGCTTTCAATCCTGGCTCTTCTGCTGTGGGAGCAGAGGCCAAACGTTCGTGCTGTACTAACTGTGCTGCTGGGCAGCTGAGAGACACCACCTGAGTATTTGGATTCAAATGGACTTTTAGGTATGAACCCGAGGAGAGACTGCAATGATGGTGACCCCGTTGCAAAGCTGCTTGTGTGCTGAAGAAGCAGAGCACTAGCTTTCCCTGCTGCTCCTTCTGCCGTGTGAGCAGATGCCACTCTTCATTCTGTGCTGACTGTGTTGCTGCGCAGCAGAGAGCAGCCTCTGGACTGATTCCATTCAAATGCTTTTCCTGTATGAAAGTGAGCAGTGAAAGCAACGATGGAGGCACCAATGTAAAGGGGATTGTGTGCTGAACAGGTCCAGCACCAGCTTTCAATCCTGGCTCTTCTGCTGTGGGAGCAGAGGCCAAACGTTCGTGCTGTACTCACTGTGCTGCTGGGCAGCTGAGCGACACCACCTGAGAATTCGGATTCAAATGGACTTTTAGGTATGAAGCCGAGGAGAGACTGCAATGATGGTGACCCCGTTGCAAAGCTGCTTGTGTGCTGAAGAAGCAGAGCACTAGCTTTCCCTGCTGCTCCTTCTGCCGTGTGAGCAGATGCCACTCTTCATTCTGTGCTGACTGTGTTGCTGCGCAGCAGAGAGCAGCCTCTGGACTGATTCCATTCAAATGCTTTTCCTGTATGAATGTGAGCAGTGAAAGCAACGATGGAGGCACCAATGTAAAGGTGATTGTGTGCTGAACAGGTCCAGCACCAGCTTTCAATCCTGGCTCTTCTGCTGTGGGAGCAGAGGCCAAACGTTCGTGCTGTACTAACTGTGCTGCTGGGCAGCTGAGAGACACCACCTGAGAATTTGGATTCAAATGGACTTTTAGGTATGAAGCCGAATAGAGACTGCAATGATGGTGACCCCGTTGCAAAGCTGCTTGTGTGCTGAAGAAGCAGAGCACTAGCTTTCCCTGCTGCTCCTTCACCCGTTTGAGCAGATGCCACTGTTCATTCTGTGCTGACTGTGTTACTGCGCAGCAGAGAGCAGCCTCTGGACTGATTCCATTCAAATGCTTTTCCTGTATGAAAGTGAGCAGTGAAAGCAACGATGAATGCACCAATGTAAAAGGGATTGTGTGCTGAACAGGTCCAGCACCAGCTTTCAATCCTGGCTCTTCTGCTGTGGGAGCAGAGGCCAAACGTTCGTGCTGTACTAACTGTGCTGCTGGGCAGCTGAGAGACACCACCTGAGAATTTGGATTCAAATGGAATTTTAGGTAGGAAACCGAGGAGAGACTGCAATGATGGTGACCCCGTTGCAAAGCTGCTTGTGTGCTGAAGAAGCAGAGCACTAGCTTTCCCTGCTGCTCCTTCTGCCGTGTGAGCAGAAGCCACTGTTCATTCTGTGCTGACTGTGTTGCTGCGCAGCAGAGGGCAGCCTCTGGACTGATTCCATTCAAATGCTTTTCCTGTATGAAAGTGAGCAGTGAAAGCAACGATGAATGCACCAATGTAAAAGGGATTGTGTGCTGAACAGGTCCAGCACCAGCTTTCAATCCTGGCTCTTCTGCTGTGGGAGCAGAGGCCAAACGTTCGTGCTGTACTCACTGTGCTGCTGGGCAGCTGAGAGAGACCACCTGAGAATTTGGATTCAAATGGACTTTTAGGTAGGAAACCGAGGAGAGACTGCAATGATGGTGACCCCGTTGCAAAGCTGCTTGTGTGCTGAAGAAGCAGAGCACTAGCTTTCCCTGGTGCTCCTTCTACCGTGTGAGCAGATGCCACTGTTCATTCTGTGCTGTGTTGCTGCCAGCAGGGAGCAGGCTCTGGACGGATTCTTTTCAAATGCTTTTCCTGTATGAGTGTTAGCAGTGAAAGCAACGATGGAGGCACCAATGTAAAGGGGATTGTGTGCTGAACAGGTCCAGCACCCGCTTTCAATCCTGGCTCTTCTGCTGTGGGAGCAGAGGCCAAACGTTCGTGCTGTACTCACTGTGCTGCTGGGCAGCTGAGCGACACCACCTGAGAATTCGGATTCAAATGGACTTTTAGGTATGAACCCGAGGAGAGACTGCAATGATGGTGACCCCGTTGCAAAGCTGCTTGTGTGCTGAAGAAGCAGAGCACTAGCTTTCCCTGCTGCTCCTTCTGCCGTGTGAGCAGATGCCACTCTTCATTCTGTGCTGACTGTGTTGCTGCGCAGCAGAGAGCAGCCTCTGGACTGATTCCATTCAAATGCTTTTCCTGTATGAAAGTGAGCAGTGAAAGCAACGATGAATGCACCAATGTAAAAGGGATTGTGTGCTGAACAGGTCCAGCACCAGCTTTCAATCCTGGCTCTTCTGCTGTGGGAGCAGAGGCCAAACGTTCGTGCCGTACTAACTGTGCTGCTGGGCAGCTGAGAGACACCACCTGAGAATTTGGATTCAAATGGACTTTTAGGTAGGAAACCGAGGAGAGACTGCAATGATGGTGACCCCGTTGCAAAGCTGCTTGTGTGCTGAAGAAGCAGAGCACTAGCTTTCCCTGCTGCTCCTTCTGCCGTGTGAGCAGAAGCCACTGTTCATTCTGTGCTGACTGTGTTGCTGCGCAGCAGAGAGCAGCCTCTGGACTGATTCCATTCAAATGCTTTTCCTGTATGAAAGTGAGCAGTGAAAGCAACGATGAATGCACCAATGTAAAAGGGATTGTGAGCTGAACAGGTCCAGCACCAGCTTTCAATCCTGGCTCTTCTGCTGTGGGAGCAGAGGCCAAACGTTCGTGCTGTACTAACTGTGCTGCTGGGCAGCTGAGAGACACCACCTGAGTATTTGGATTCAAATGGACTTTTAGGTATGAACCCGAGGAGAGACTGCAATGATGGTGACCCCGTTGCAAAGCTGCTTGTGTGCTGAAGAAGCAGAGCACTAGCTTTACCTGCTGCTCCTTCTGCCGTGTGAGCAGATGCCACTCTTCATTCTGTGCTGACTGTGTTGCTGCGCAGCAGAGAGCAGCCTCTGGACTGATTCCATTCAAATGCTTTTCCTGTATGAAAGTGAGCAGTGAAAGCAACGATGGAGGCACCAATGTAAAGGGGATTGTGTGCTGAACAGGTCCAGCACCAGCTTTCAATCCTGGCTCTTCTGCTGTGGGAGCAGAGGCCAAACGTTCGTGCTGTACTCATTGTGCTGCTGGGCAGCTGAGCGACACCACCTGAGAATTCGGATTCAAATGGACTTTTAGGTATGAAACCGAGGAGAGACTGCAATGATGGTGACCCCGTTGCAAAGCTGCTTGTGTGCTGAAGAAGCAGAGCACTAGCTTTCCCTGCTGCTCCTTCTGCCGTGTGAGCAGATGCCACTGTTCATTCTGTGCTGACTGTGTTCCTGCGCAGCAGAGAGCAGCCTCTGGACTGATTCCATTCAAATGCTTTTCCTGTATGAATGTGAGCAGTGAAAGCAACGATGGAGGCACCAATGTAAAGGTGATTGTGTGCTGAACAGGTCCAGCAA